>NC_136014.1:12088513-12271013 GCF_048128805.1 Centroberyx gerrardi | reverse complement strand
TCAATAAGGTTTTGTGCTCCTTGCACCAGGTTATGCATCTTTGTGCTTTGGCCTTGGATACAGAAAGCGTTGATTCAATTCTGTGGTGATTTTTGAGGCCGCAGTATTGTTGTGTTTAGCAACTGTTCTGCTAAATGTCTGTCTATCCCTGCGGGTGAGCTTCATCTGGCAACCTCTATTCGTCTTTGCAGATGCAGTTTGTCCGTGTGTTGCATATGTGGTCGTGGTTTTCAAGACTGTTCCCTTTACCACATGAAATCATTTTGTAGCTTTTGTGACCGATGCACGTGCAATTTGGGCGCTAACTATTTGTCCTCTTCAGATCTCTGTTAGTCTTCTGATCTCAGTTAGTTGCCTCGTGTCTCTTTGAAAACTCACATATAAAAGTGGTAATTGTCAGAACTCTTTTAAAGCTGACACATTGGCATTCGACTCAATATGACTTGCCCGTGCAGGTGCCTTTGTAATGGTGATTAAGTTACTTCAAAGTTAGTTAGTTAGTTAGTTCAAAGTCCTTTTTCATGTGGTGTTTCCGTAATTCTGCCCACCTCCTGTACATGCACAGTACACCTTCCCTGGATGATTCCCTGGGTGAAAAATGTTTTTTTTTAAGAATTAATGGAATCACACATAAGCCCTATAATATGGACACTCTACTGGCTCTTTTTTTGTCCTTTTGCATTGAACCGTAGTAAGCCAGAACGCCTTATCTTATCCCAACCTGATAGAAAAGGAAAACTTTGTCTTCTCCAGCTGATCATTTGGTCGTCAAATCTGCTCCCTGCTATGGCTGTTTGGTTTATAATATGGCTGTGTGAAGGTGAATTTGCCCTCTCAGTTCTTTGTCAGGCCTCTACATACATAAGCACAATTACAGCACCGTGTTAATACCACTTAAAAATAAATAGTGTTTATGTCTCTCCTACATCCTATAATATGTATATGTGTCCCTTCTCCCACTGCTCCTACCTCATCCCTTCTCCTCCTCACCTGAATGTATTTGAGGACGTGTGTGAAACAGGGAAAGTGGAGTGCGGCGGTGCGATGTAACCTCTCTGCTTCCCTCTCCCCTCAGTGTGGCGCTGATAAACCACAGCTGTCTTCCCAGCGTCATCGTCACATTCAAGGGGACGGCGGCCGAGGTGCGGGCCGTGCAGCACATGAAGCCTGGAGATGAGGTGAGGAAAGGGGACAGCTGCCAACAGAGGGGGGTTGGGTCGGGTTCGGGTTTTTCACGAGCGTGTGTGTGTGTGTGTCAATGGAAGGGGGGGAGCAGTGTGTTACGAGAGGAGTGTGAAACGTTTGCACATCATATTTACTCTGATTGTGAGCCAGATTTCATGGTGGATTAAAGCTTTGATAAATGATTTGTTTGACGTCTGAAAGGTGAAACCCCTTACTGGGAATCTGCTACAGGCCAGTTTAGGGTTTGGAAGCCCTGAAGAAGCTGCGTGAAGAACAGTAACTCCCTCATGTTTAATTGCCTCTACTCAGTTCTTTATTTCTCAAGACCAAAATGTCATGGCCTTGTCTTGTCTCGGTGTCGGATGTATTTGACTCGGTCTTGTCTTGATCTTGGTTATGAAACTCAAATTAGTTTCCTTTGCCCCTTTTATTATTCTTCTTTATGTAATCTCTCGCCAGCATTGTTTCATCATCCAATGATATATAATGATATGTTGACTTTACCTGATCAGTAAGCCAAACATTTTTCTTCTGACGTTATTAGTGTATTGTGCTGCTTTCAGTATATAGACTAGACTGTATATACATTCTGAGTAGAAAATAGTTGTATGCCATATCACATAAACATTTTCAAAGATTTACCCACCCACCCTTTTCTAATCCTGGAACAGACCTGACTGGTTGTAGTTGTTTTGTTTATTTTTTAAAGAATTTTTTATTTTTTTTTATTTGACAGTTCAAAGTAGAGATAGACACGAAAGACTGGGAGAGAGAGTTGAGATGTGTGATTTAAAGGTGTGTGAGGCGGAGGCATGAGCAGGATGTGAGGTCACTGGTGGTCTACTGGGTCACTGGTCAGTGTGTCAAGTCAGGGCTTTTGAAGAACAGCAGTGTGTGTGTGTGTGTGTATGTGTGTGTGTGTGTATATATATGGAGGGGGGTGCAGCAGCTGATTAAAGACGCTGGCGGGGTTATTTTCAGACCTGACCTTTAAACCTGTGGTTTAAGGGCTACCTACCAGGGAATCTGTCTTTGAGACACTCAAGATAAAACGTCTTATGGATGGAGTGTGTGTCTTAACGAGGATTCAAACACAACATGTGCTCAATGTGTGTGTCCTTGTGTCTCTTTATTTGTACTTCTAGGTGCTCATCAGCTACATAGACCTCCTCTATCCAACAGACGACCGCAACGAAAGGCTGAGAGACTCGTACTACTTCACCTGTGACTGCCAGGAATGTAAAACCAAGTCCAAAGTAAGAGTCCATATATAAAGTGCTGAAGGAAAAAAGAGAAAATAGAATAGCATACACGTGTTCATCATTTTAGTTAACAAACACAAGAGGAGACCAGCGCTTCTGGGCCCTTGCTGAGAGAATGTATCCTATAATTCATACACCTGCCACTTTAATTCACATGCTCGCCCTTCTCTCCTTGCCTTCAGGACAAGGCGAAGCTGAAAGTGCGTAAGCGGGCTGACCCCATCGAGCCAGAGGTCGTCAGCAACATGGTGCGCTACGCCAGGAACACCATGAGAGAGTTCCGGGCCGTCAAACACCAGAAAAATATCCTTATATGCCATTAGATACGGTGTCTGCTTCTCCAGTACACTCCCTTATCTAGCACAATTAGTTTGTCCTTTTCATTTTTTATCAAGAACACCTACGGCTCTCACGTAACAGCAGAGCCACTGACAGACATTTTATATTGCACATCTTCAGGTGACCTCATTGTACTCAAGCAGGTAGACTTTGAGGGATTTGATTTATTATTTCATCCAATTTTATTACTCTCAAAGCTTAAGCTGTATGACCGTTTAATTGGTAAATAATTTCAGTGCAAATAGTGGCAATTAGTGTCCATCCGCTTGGAGCTTGCAGTGAAATAGTTGAGGGTTATCAGCAGACTCGTGATTGGTCGATTCTGAGAAGTGATGCTGCCTTCAGAACAAAATTAACTTCTATAAGAGCATGGTGAAGCTCTGAGGCCCTTTGGCGTTCACATTCAGCCTCAGCCTGTGTTGATGCAGCCTTGACTCTCTGGCACCCCCTAGTGAGTTGATGGAGATGTGCGAGCAGAGCCTGGACAAGATGGAAGCTGTGTTCGATGACTCCAACGTATACATGCTCCACATGATGTACCAGGCCATGGGGGTGTGCCTCTACATGGAGGACTGGGACGGAGCCATCAGCTACGGCGAGAAGATCCTCAAACCTTACAGGTGCTAAGTAATTCCTAAAAAAGTGAACGCTCAAAAATCCACATCTCTTAACCATGAATTGTCACAGAGCTGTTACATAAGATCAGACATTACAGACTGTGGAAGCCCAATGACAATTTCCAGTAGTTGCTCTGCGGTGGCATTAGTTGTGTAAAGTCGATGTGAAAATGTGTCCTCAATATGTGAATATGTGGTCAAATTTGATTTTTTCAGTGTCTTAGAAGTTATCCATTTTCCTCTATGATATTCCTTATGATTACAGCGAGCCCAGGAAGAAAAAGTGGTTTTAGGAATGGAAATCAAAGGTCTTGTTTGATCTTGGTTGTCATTTGGTATTGATTCAGTAAGACTTATGTGGAAGATATTTCTGTTATCCTTAATATTCACGTTATTTTATCTATTTTGCTCTTTTAACGCAGTGATTCACGTGTTTTTGAGTCTAGTAACTGTGTGTGATCCCTGTCCTGTGCAGCAAGCTGTATCCAGCCTACTCTCTGAACGTGTCCTCCATGTACCTGAAGCTGGGCAGACTCTACATGGGGCTGGAGAAGCATTCTATGGGCCTCAGCGCTCTCAAGAAGGTAACTACTAAGGTCAAATATGTGCATACTGTGAGTACATGTAAGATAGCTGTAAAACTAATTTGTGTGTGTGTGTTTGCACAGGCTATGGCCATAATGGAGGTGGCTCACGGGAAGGATCACCTCTACCTGACAGAGTTGCGCAAAGAGATGGCACAGAAAAAATGAAGAGAAAGATTAAAGAAATCTGAGAACGTAATATCGTTGATCCCTATGGACTGCATACACTCCGATGAATAGGAGCTTTACAGAACTATAGGCACTTTATTCTCGCTTTGGTACTGAAGCAAAGATAAGAGTATTCAAGTTTTTTATGCAATGATATTTAAGTATGGACAGTAAGTTGTTGAGTGCTTTTGTACTAAGCAGATTTTAATGTTCATGTGTGGAATATTGTGTGAATGTGACAAACTTTGGCATTGTGAAAGGTGTTTTTACTCATATAAAGAGTTCTTTTCCAATCTGTTGCTGTTTTTGTGTTTGTCTTGGCTTGTGATTGGCTCGTCAGCTGTAATGTCTTCCATCAGTCTTGAGTTTACGTATGTGGGCGGGGGTCAACGCAACAAAATCGCTCTCAGCCAATCAGGACAACTGCTTTGTCACCAGGGGCCTATTAAAAGCCGCGGAATGTGACCGTGTCACAATGGAGGGCTGTGATTCAGCATTGTTTTTGCAATTAGCACCTTGTGTGATACTGTGTTAATTCATGTCTCCAGTACTGTGAGGGGAAAGAAACCCCCTCCCCTGCCAACACACACACACACACACAATCCCAAAATAAATGATGTTGTGGCCACACTCTTAGAGAAAATAAGGCTTTATTGCATAATGAGCAAGTACGACAGCTTCATACATGTCTGGGGAGAGAAAAAAAAGACTTTTGATGCACTGAAAAAGCATATACAAAACATATGTACACATATTTTGAAAGGTATTCGGGAATTCTGCCGAAAAATTAGGGGGAAAAAACAATAAAACAAAAACAAACATTGGAATGCAGTGCAGAGAAAATACTGTCACAAAAAGAACAGAAGTGCAACAGAACACTTATATGTCAAGAGAGCATAAAGCTTATACTTATCTGAGAATAGATATATACATTGGAATATAAAAAAGCATGCATAGTTTATTATCTTGCGGTATTTTAAGGGTACCAAGTCAAACAAATTATATAACATTCGTAGAAATCTTTTCTCACATGCCCATTATGTACAAAGTTACTTTGGACATGGCTTGCTTTGCATTACAATTCAGAGAAATAAAAAAAAGATAAGATTTAACATACATATAAAATGAAAATCTACAGAATGCAGTCATTCTGTAGACAGATTTAGGCACATGGTAATACTATAATCTAGTGGGTTTGGGTCAGAAGATTAGAGGAAATGGCCGCCTTTTGAGGCAAAGACAGGTTGGTCACTATAACGCCTAATACTGAACCAAGACCATCAGCGTTCATCTACAGCCAAAAACAGCCATAGACAGATGTTGGAGAACTAGGTAAGTGATTTGAAATGTTAGAATTAATGACTTTCTTATAACAGAACACAAGCTATTAAATACTGATTCAGAGATTTAACCTTTGGAGGTAAAATGGAATTTAGTTTACCAAACCCTGCACACCCAAGTCCCTAAAAAAGGTTGGCTCTGAACTGTATGAACACCTATCCCTCTCTGGGGATATCAGCCGGGCAGCTTCTCCCTGTGCTGCATGTTTCAATAAGGCACAAAGATGTATAGTTACTGTATGAGGACACGGTTCTCTACTGACTGCATCTGTGAGCGGTGATATCACTTGTATCACCTGCCACCAACTTAATGAACAAGCACTTTTTAGGGGGGGGGGGGGGGGGGGGGTAATAGAAATGTATGGAATGAGGCTACTTCAGAAGGATGCACATAAAAAGTCGTGGGAAAAATGAGTTCAGATGAAAAAAAAAACTTGATAGGGCAAGGAAGTGATAATATGCTAGTCAATGCTCCACATTTGCTGCACTCATAACAGAAAAGATGACCACAGTCTTGATAGAAATAAATAATAACAAACAAACATTTGTTTTCTTTTCAAAACAAAACAATATGTTGAAATGTTGAAGCAAATGCTTGCTATATTAATCTGTTAAATATCAAGGAAGATTTTAGAACAGCTATTAAAAGAATACTTTTGTTTGGCAAACTCTTTCAGAGTGTACATCAAATAAGAAATAGTATTAATAACACTGCTGCCACCTACTGTGCATGCAGCATAGTGCCATTTCTAATAATGGATTATTAATAGAGAAATGTAGCAGGCAGCTAATCTATGTAAACTGAAACTGGGACTTGATTTCTCAAGACATTTTCCTTGAGAAATGTTCTATTTTGATGAAACAAAACAAAGCATCATCTTAGCATTTTAGATCAACTGGATCCAATATGGGTTTCCTGATTTTGACATCTATTACCCATAAAAAAAAGAGTTATTTCAAATATATATATAAAAAAATAGGAACTTATTGAGATAAAACAAAAAAATAGCTAGACAGTTGTTAAATGTGAACGTGCAGCTGTTAGCCACTTGCTTGCTAGGTACCGCTTCTGATGAACTCTCTCAGATTCTCCTCGTTGGCTAGAACTGCGCTGGCTAGACAGGCTAACGCTAAGAGGAAAGGAAAGAAAAGAGAACAAAAACAGAGCACACTGCTCAGGAGAAATGGATGTCCATTTCTATACAGGCCAACACACAACCTCTCCTCCTTGGACTTGAGTTTGTATACGAATGCCCTCCACTTTCCATATCCGCAAACGGCCGTTCAACAGCAGACGTGTAAGCAATATAATTAAAAGAAACTCAAAGTCTAAGTGGAGTTACTTCTAACAGCATTCTGCTTACACATTTGCCACTCACCGAAGCCAACGACCCCAAAAATACAGTCAAATGAAGGGCATCTATCAGCTATACTCATTGTACAGTCCTTATACTTTTGTTAAGTAACATTGTCGTCATTTGCTGCCGTTCTGTCACATCTCGTAAGGTCAAAGGTCACGAGCCCGGGGGTCACTGGTTCAGATGAGGCGGGAGTTCTTGAGGAACTGGATGAGGACCTGGTAGACGAACTTGTACTGGGAGATGGTCTGCACCATCAGCATCCTCTGCTGCCTCAGCCCCGACAGCATGGTGGGAACCTCCACCCCCTGAGGAAGAAAAGAAGGAAAAGGGAAGAGAAGAGTTAGAACAAGTAGTCTAGTGTAAACTGAGAAATGTATTAGTCTTTTCAGCCCTATTGCAGTAACAGAGCTGCATTCATATTGGGTAAAAAGAGAAGAGAAGCAACAGGAGGTATACACTCAAGAGTACAAAGTATTAGGAACAACTTCCTTATATTGAGTTGTATCCCCTCTTTTTCACAGTCTATGTCTCGTGTGTTAATATTTAAAAGTCCGTCATTCACCTGCCTTCATGTATATTTGCATTTCATTTCAAGCAATGAAATCAATAAGGGATCATACCTGGATTCACCTGGTCAGTCTATTAAATGTCTACTGATTGAGCATGTGTTTATGGTGTTTTGCAAACTTAGTGCATCTTTCCAAACAACTCTCCTCTCACTGTTTCTCTATTCATCCAATTCAATACAGTCTCAAGTCACGAGTTCTGTGGCCTCGGACTTGTATCAGTCTCAGCTATTGCTGGGCGTCAATGTGGAATGCGCTTTGTCCACCTTTGTCCACCAGTCAACACCTTAACCATGTTTCTTTCCATCCGGCATATCAGGCTATGACCCAAAATGGTATGAATAGAATGCAATCATATAACGCTTCATATATCCTGCCAAATAAATGCCGTGGTTTTGAAAAAGACTCTCTGCCCTCACTCGATCTCGGCATTGACTCAATTATGGTCTTGGTCTTGGCTTGAACCCGTCTAATGGGGGCCTTGACTGTCCACCCACCTCGTTGTGCTCCAGACAGCTGATCATGAGCTCAGTGAGGATGACCACTCCGGTGCGTCCCACCCCGGCACTACAGTGCACCACCACAGGAGGATTGAGGCTCTTTGAGGTGTCCAGCATGGAGTTGGTGTGCCTCCTCACAGACTGGATCTCCTCTAGGTAGGCTGCAGAGGAGGAGGAGGAGACGAAGACAAGATGAGTGTGTTATGTCTGCCATGCTGAAGAGAGTATGGGGAGGGAAAGTGTCAACTTATGCCATCTGCTGGTTGCATTCAAAGAAAAAAGAATCACCATCATTTTCCCATAGGGGGATTTTTAATAATTGATTATAAATTAGTAACAGCTTGAACTTTCATATATCAGACATTTTGTGACACAAAGCTACATCAGCTATGAATGAGATGAAACAACATTTTGTTGCAAAGGCATAACAGTGTACAGATACTTGTAGAAAAGAACTACAGCCTTGATATTGCGCTGAATGACAGGAGTTGACTGTAGCAATGACATCAGATGTCATCTGTGCAACAAACTTTGTAGTCCAATCTCAATGAAAACTATAGTATTGTATTTTAATGCCAGCAGATCATGTGAAACACTGAGATAACAATCGATTTCACAGCAAAAATAAATATACAAACCATCCAGTTAATTTTGACGGCCACTTTTGAACGCAAACAGCAGGGAACGAAATGACAGCTTTCCCTCCCCATTGGTTGAACGTGGTTTAACACATAGAAGCATTTTGTTGTTCAGTTGTTGTGAAAGTAACAGTTGTTAAGCATAACGCCAGAGACGATCCTACTCACAGAGGAATCCCTGGACGTATTCAGGACAGCCGTGCTCTGGCCAGTCGGTGTACTGCAGGTGCCAGACCGTCCTCTCCTGGCCGGACAGCAAGTGTTTGACCTTTAACCCCGTGGTGGCGTAGCAGCCCGAGTCGGTGCGGAATTTGGTGGTGACCTTGAACTTGCCGTGAGTGGCCGAGTTGTGTTTGGAGCCCAGCTTGGGCCAGTAGCGGTGACTCTTGGACCTGCCGCCCTCCTGCACGGAAGAGAGGTTGACGGGTGGGTGAGGATGGATCGGCGAGCGGGGGGAAGGATGGACAGATGGGGGGGGATTGGGGAAACAGATACATGGGACGGGCTGTGACACTTTCACAGACACACAAACACAGACAGACACGCACACACACAGAGAAACACACAAACACACTCTCTCACTGTCATCCTATTACTCACACACAGACAGACACCAGCTGTTGGCCTCTGAAAAATATCCACATCTGCGTGTGTATGCGTGCGTGTGTGTGTGTGTACCTCCTCGGCGGTAACCATGGCGATGACGTTGACCCCCTGCTCCCAGACCATCTGCCAGAAGTCGGCACAGGTGTTGGCTAGCGGGCCTTGGGTGGCAATGTAGTGCCACTCCTCCCCACTGATCGTCACCTGGGAACACACACACACACACACGCACACACACAAAGAATCAATTACTGCACAAGGAGATTACAGAGATCGCAGTACAAACAAGAATCCCTCTACACAGGCATAAACAGATGATGCAAACAAATGCAACCACTTGCTCACTAGCAACCAAACCTAAAACAAATATACATATAAAAACACACACATAAAAAAAATGAATTCATATTTTAAAATGTAGAAAATGTCAACAGCCCTTTCACTGATATTGACAATACTGTCATCCACCACTGGAGGGCAGTATCAACATCTGTCTTTTTCATCCAGTCTTCTCTTTCTCTCCTGTTTAGACACCTTTCCCTCCTCTAGCTTTACCTCATTAATAATCACAGGTCCACACACTGTACAGAAACACTTCCCATTGACAATACACTCCGCCCCTAGCAATACTTTGGAATGCCATTAGGTAATGAGCGTGTTCCAGCTGATTTCTCAGGCCACCTCGTGACTGTAAACACTGTATTAAGAGATGGATAGGGAATAAACAAGGCCTTTTGTTCTGCAGCAGCTACCTTAGATGGCAGGGAAGTAAGAGGGTTACATGGTGATAGGCAGCGATTCAGTACTGCTTTGGTGATCGCACTCGCGCACTGTGCTGCAATGAGGCATACACACAACACGCATACAGCCACATAAATGCGCACACATGCGTACACACAAGCATGCGCGCACACGCTGCTTGCGGTTAAAAGCTGAGAATGAATAGAGGGCTAGGGAGAGCAGCTCAGGTTGACTTAAGAGGGTTTGGAGTTTGGACTACATTCCTTGGGAATTCCACAAGCTCTGTGAGCTTAAAGGCCCAAACAACCTTCAATGGCTGCCTTTCATCCTTTCCTTCTGACCTTCCCTGCTCAGAAATGACCACAACAAAGAACACCGGAGAGGTGAATGCATCTAGGCTGCAGTCTAGGTTACTGCTCTTCGTTTTCATTTATTGTTTCGTGATGTGGGCGTTGTGAAGCCCTTTGGCACTGCAACTGTGATTAAGGGCTACACAAACAAACTTGACGTGACTTATGTAAAGCACTTTGTGACAGACCAGTTTCATTAAAAACATTTTATCAATACATTTGACTTGATACCAAAGTCAATATACATTTTTAGAAAAGATTATCTTTACGTCATTACTGCTTATTACTGCTTTGTTAGACAGTTCACAGTGAAGAGAGACAGGACAGATAGGGGAAAGACAGGAAAGACATGCGACAAAGGCCAAATTCAAAACTAGGACATCACATGTACATGATATGCATCCTAGCATACTGAGCCACCAGGATGCCACAAAAGACAATATTCTACTATATTATCTATCTATATCTACTTGGAGAAAGACCTCCTCCTGCCTTTCATGAGCAAATGGGTAGGAGCTATAAACATCTCTAAAACACAAACCTCTCTGTCTAGCTTGCACCTTTTGAGGCGCAAAGACATTGCCACACCCCTGACCTCTGACCCTTGACCCCTGACCCCAGGCGCACCTTGATGTGCGAGGCGTTGATGTAGCCCGTGTTGTTCTCCTTGTTGGGTACAAGCTCGACCCGGTTCTCTTCGTACGGAACGACGTCACGGAAACGGTTGCGCTCGCCGTTGTCGGCCAGCGTTGCCGTGGTGAGAACACAGTCGGCCCTCTTCTTGGGCACCTGCTCATACTCAGTGAAGACCCGCTCCTCCTCCAGCTTCAACTCCAAGGTCTTACACTGGGGGGGAGAAAGAGAGAGAGAGAGAGAGAGAGAGAGAGAGAGAGAGAGAGAGAGAACGGTTAGTCTTTGAATTCCAAAGCGACACATCATTGAGAGGTTCCTCTTTCAGTCCCCAAAGGGCCTTTATTCGTTTACATTCCACCATACCTGAGACTATTCACACCAAGGAATTCTAGAAATCTATTTACAATATGCTGCCACATTCCCACACACTCGCCATCACTCACAGCTGAATACAGGCTTTGATATCAAACCCCAAGAATTCAACCCATGTATAACGTGTCAACGCAATAGAGCAGGATACTCAGTGGTACCTCTCTATGGTATTCAGCCCGGTGGGGGAACGTGTTTATTAGGCCAGTCATGATTGAGAGGGCAGTGTCTCTCTCTCTCTCTCTTTCTATCACTCTTTCTCTCCAGCTCTCTCCCTCTCTCTCGGGTCACATTCTTAACATACCAGCGGGCCCAGAGGCGATAAGCACCACCATGCCACGCGTTCCACAGCCCACTTAGGGCTTGCCCCCGTTAGCTTAGCAACAGTCAGGACAAAGGCTGGGTTTCACACCTCAGCACTGAATAGCCAGCAAATAGACACAGTATACTGGAAATGGAATGCATTAAATTAGTGTGATCAAACGAGACTGTCATTAACTTTTATGGGTATATCATTTAGCCCAGCTACCTCATTGTCATCAGATAGCTACTGTGGTTAAAATGCCAAATCTATAATCCTTCTATCATAAACAAAAAAGAAAAAAAAAGAAAAACAGCTTTGGAGAAATGTTCTGATCATGTAACTGACTGAAAGGACAATCCAGGATAGTAGTAATAGTATAATTGTGGCACAATTGTATTTGAATATGAAATTGTTTACATCTGCAATGCCTGGAATACCTGGAGTAAAGTAAGTCTAGATTTTGAGCTATTGTGGGTGAAACAAAGTTCTTAAAAGCTTATTTCGCATCTATAAGCTAATAAGTCAATTAGAAGAATGCATGTAAATAAACCCAAAACTGTCATGGTCAGAAGTATCATATTTGCGGATTGTAAGACCGACAGTAATGCAGTAGTTGCAACGTTTTTCAAGCATAAAACCATCATTATCAATATGTATCAATGTATACTATAACTTACACCATAAATCACAGATATTGTCTTGATGATGCTCGTAAACAAAAAAACATGCAACATTTGTTAGATGTTACAAAATACTTCATAATACACAATTAAAGACATGAAATCCTAAAGACTCAAAAAAACTCCACATGAATTTTCATGTGGAGTGAGCGAGCGTCTTACCCGTTCGTCGGTAGCAGACTTGGCGCCGTCCTCCGCAGGACTCTCGGGGACAGGCATGCGGGCCACATAGAGTCCGTTGAGGGCGGCCATCATCAAGGGTCTCTTCATGGAGTCCACAGACATCTTCTGTCTCTCCAGCGTCTTCAAGAGAGAGGACAGGCCCGCTGTCATGGTTACAGGTACCAGCAGCAATGCAAGACTCACTGACCTGCCCTGGCCTGACTGGAGTGTGTGTGTGTGTGTGTGTATGTGTGTGTTGTGCGTCTCTAGAGGTGGGTGGGGAGAATTTGATGTGCATGTGTATATGTGTGTGTGTGTGTGTGTGTGTGTGTGTGAATGGCTGCCCTCTTGTGTATGTGTGTGTGTTCTTTTCGTGGCCAAACCTGGCTGTATCAATCCCCTTGTGTCCTGTCCAAAGACGTGAACTAACAAGACTAACTCTCCGGCCTATTAGGAACGGACCTGTAGCTTCTTATCTGCCTCACTTAGCTTTTCTCCTTTTCTGCTTCCTCACACTCTTTTGCATTCTTTCAGTCTCACCTTGTTTGTTCACACGTACCTTCTTCTCTTTTACCCTTTCGTTGCTGTGTCTGTGTCTGTGTCTGTCACCCCGTCTCTTTTTTCTCTCTACCATGCTAGCCAAACTCTGACCCATATTGCCTGGTCCCTCCTTCCTCCGAGGATTACCTCTCCTAATCTCTGTTGCTATTAAACCTCCAGGACTACCCCCCCTTCTTTCCCACCTCCCCCATCCCTTCTGGGACAGCCCAAACAACAGCTTGGGGGTCACCAGGGGCACCTGCTAGGTACAAGGCTAAACCAACTGGTAAGGATGAGGGAGGTTAAGCTTTGGAAGGTTTAAAGGGGTCTGTAGGTAAAGGAAGTGACTGAGAATTTTTTGGAATGTTATAATATAAGCTTTGAGTACACGTGTGCAAGTACGTACACACAGGTTTTCTCGTTCAAACACACTAACTCGATTTTTAATAGAGAGGTTTACCGCTACTAAGGGAGGCGATTATGTGTTTTAACTTAGACCTGGACACTGGTGCTGTGTCAAATGTTAGCGCCTTACCAGGGAACCAAGCTACACAAGAACACCCAACCCAAAGTGTAATCTGTGGGATTAATGGGTTTTAGCTGCCTGGGGGGACTGAGAACCTAATGTTACCCTCTCAGGTGCTGAATGCGGGATTACTGCTAATCAGGAGCTATGAAACTAGCTAGCAAACAACAAGCTGCAATACTTAGTGGTTGTTTTGTTTCCAATACAGAATGAAGTTTTGTCTTGCGGCTTCTATTGAAACACTTTTCTATCTCATGATTGCTGTAACATTTTGACTTCTTGTTTAGAGTTGGGTATCATAGATATATGACATGACATATGGCAAGTCTAAAAGTCAGACCTTATTTTCATACATAGTAAACATATTTAACTAATATAAGATATATTGGCATTGGCATAAATCAAACCATTAATTGAATTGGTAACATATTTATAGTTTAATTAGTAAATGGTGGTCTTACCCTCTGAGCAATTTCCCTCTCCACTATGCTGTCTTCTAGGGAGAACATCTCTGACACCGGCCTCTCTTTGACCGGTTCCTTCCTCACCCTCTCCTTCACACTGGTCAGGTCCGGTTCTGAGATGGACGGGCCCAGAACCGCTCCATTCATCCCAGCCTGGTCCCCACGGGTCAGTGTCCCACCACCACCTGCACCACCTCCAGGCCCGCCCCCACCACCGCCCTGGCTCTGCCCAGCTTTGAGCGCTCGGGCCTGGGCTTGGTTTGGGTCCATTGGTCCCTGGTTGTTTTGTGGTCCTTGATTATGGTTGTGGTGGTGAGTGTGGTTGTGATTGTGGGTGCGAATTTGAGCATTGCTCGAAGGTCTAGGGGGACCAGGGTACTCCGGAGGGGGTTTGTTGGGCAGCTTGGCCAGAGCAGCCTGGAGCTGGGCGCTGATGCTGATGTCCTCGTTCAGACCCGGTATCTGAACATCAAGCTCAGGCCTCTCCTCCTCTTCCTCCTCCTCTTCTTCGCTCTCACTGCTGTGGATAAGCATGGTTGCATTGGAGAGAGTCTTTTGATGCTGGTAGGCTACTGGCCCAGGTGGCGCTACAGAGGCCTCGGGGGCTTTCTGGGTAGGCATCTGCATGGGCAACTCCTTAGGCTGCTGAGGTGGAGGCTGGGGCTGAGGCTGGGGTTGCGGCTGAGGAGTTTGGGGCTGAGGCTGGGGCTGAGGAATGGGCTGGGGCTGAGGGGGCATCACCTGCTCTCTTAGAGTATTCCTCCGATGGAGAGGAGCATTCATGCCCTTCATCACCAAGCCCTCCATCCCTCCTCCTCCTCCCCCTCTCATGCAAGTGATCACCTCCATGCTGTGTCTCTTGCCCAGGGTGGAGCGGTGCTTCGCAGCTGCCGTTAACGGTTCGCTAACCTCCTGCAGGGACTGGTGCACCACGGCCGAGCTGTCCGGCTGGAAGGTCTTGACCGACAGCTGCACCATGCGGGTGACCAGCTCCGGGCTGCTGCCCCCGATGCAGCGGTGCCGGTGACTGGCCAGGTCCGGCGTGCTGGTGGCCGGGCGGAAGGAGCCGGAAGGGTAAGGTGGCGGGGGGCGCGACATGTGGTTTCTCAGCATGTTTGCCGTAGCCGCGTAGCATCCCGCGTTGGTGCCCTGCTGTTTGGTATTCGCCAGCTCCGGTGTGCTGACAGTGTGAGAGATGGAGCTTCCTACCCCTCCACCCCCACCGCCAACTCCACCTCCATTAACGCAGGCTGACTGACAGGGGCCTTGGCTGCTCGCTGGTCCTCCCTGGTGGGGGCCATGGGACACTGGCTTACTGTAGCTGATCTGCAGGGCGGACACAGTCACAAAAAACAATATGAGATGTAGACAAAGAACAAGATGCTTCAATATCAAACACATAGTACAATTTATCCAAGGCATCTTAGAATCATTTCAAAATAGTGCCAACTAGGCTTTGGCCGATATTGCGATATTTTGTGGATATTGCAATATTTTCCCACGATATCGAATATCTCCCGAATATCCACCAGTACCTGTGGTGTGTAGGGTGCTGGGCTGGGTCCCAGGCCATGATAGGGGCCCCTCTCCCTCATCTCCGGCTGGCTGTACACCAGAGCCTCAGGCTGGCGGTAAGCGTACGCATTACTAATGTTCAGACTGCGCAGTGATTGGCTGTGCAGGTCGTGGTGTGCGGGGAGCATGCGTCGCTTCTGCCGCATGACAGCATCGTACTCGGGCGTGGGCCGGTAGGACGGAGCGATGATGGCGCTGTGGCGGTGGCTGGGGATGTAGTCGGGGCGCATCAGCTCGCTGCCCGGGATGCTGAGGTTGGAGGAGATGGGCGAGGGCTGGACGAAGGTCTGGGAGTGGTTGAGGGAGCTCAGGCTGGGGCTGCTGTACATGCTGCCGTTGGGTACGGTACCGTTACGGAAGCCGAAGTCCACCGGGCAGCGGTCCAGACTGGTCTCCGACTTGTAGTAGGGGTCGTCATGGAAGATACTGTCTGGAGGGGGAAAGAGGGAAGAAGTAAATATAAATAAAGTGGTGAAAAGTGTGTGAGAGAAGTTTCTTTTTTTAAGGATTTTGAACTTTGGGGTTTTGTTCCCACAACCACCAACACAGTGGTATGCATGTTATTCTTCTGACAATTTGACAAGTACAGCATTCTCTCATGTGAAATTATCTCAAACCCACACGCAGGCAGACACACATACTCACAAGTCCACACAAATGGAGTATGATGATTGAGGTCACACTCCAAAATGATCTCACACCCACACATAGTAGCACACCCAGAATGTTTTTCCCCTTGCTCTTTTTTTTTTACTGTCAAGCCATCATGAAGCTCTTTGGATTATAAGGCAGAGTGAGTGTGTGAACAAGTGAATGAAAGAGTGAAACACAAATGAGGTCAGTGTTCTGCACTCCAAGCGTTGAACTCTGATTGGCTGGGAGATCGTTAAAACACAAATAGGCTGTGAGTCACACGCCTGATGGGAAAGGCACAATTAGACCTATTCAAATGTTTCAAACTGTTATTATCAGGGAGACTTTCTTAAATCACACTGTGGTGAAAGCAGTGGGGTGGAGGGGTTGAAACCTAGTGTGTGTGTGTGTGTGTGTCAGTGCTTTACACGTACCTTGAGAGCTCTGTGTGTCCTGATAATGCTCTCCATACTGGGAATGCATTGACTGGAAGTTACAGGACTGGGGCCGCGGCTAAATGAAGACACAGTAGATGCAATACTTCATTATACTTTGCATATTATCATTATCTGCATATATCCTCCATGACTCATGGCAACATGGCTCTACTCAAAATAATCCTACAATGACATACACCCTGAATTTCTTCAAACTAATCCTTTTCTTCATGAATAATATTGTTCCAGAATTTAAATTTTATTTGCCTTACAAAGTAAAATCATGCAAATTGCTCCCATGTGAATTTCAATTTCGTCATTCTCTCTGCAGACATCTACACAGCAGGTGCCTGCCACCAGCCCAGCCTTATTCTAGGGTTATGGTGACTTGTCAACCACCAACGCCTGTGGTTCTCCAGATAGACATCTGAGCGCTACAGCGGACTGACTGAAGAGCTATTGTGCCACATTTAGCCGAGCCATTGTCTGGCCAGCAGGGAGGGAGACGCACAAATCATTGCCTTCATTGTCGCACCGGAAGTCAGACCATGCAACACCCTTACAACTTTCCAACAACACCCACCACACCACCCACGCACATTAAAACCAAGACTGTCAGGCACAATAAAGAGCTGCCCCAAGTGGGAGACCAAGGTCAAATCCCTGACCACGGCCATTTCTGTCCTCCCTCCCAAATTCTCCCTCTGTCTTCTAGCTTGTGGTCTCATGTATACAGGCCAGAGGCATACGGGACTTCAAGTTTGGAGGCTGAAGCTCAAACCGCTGCGCAACAATTTTATACTACAGGTTTGAAATCATAGCAAAGAGAACAAATGCCTCTGAGGGACTGACAGTACCAGAGAGAGGCGGTGGGTCCAGGTGGGTCGCCTCCTGATTGGCGCAGGTGAGTGGGCGGGCCTATGGAGAAACAGACACATAAAGTGACAGTACAGTAGAGGCACAGTGATGCACGAACAAGTAGTTGCAGAATAGAAAGGGGAAGGCACTTCTATGGACAAGCATTACAGAATCCAGATATAAACTGCACAGGAATGGCCTTTTTTTCCTGATCAATCCAAACCAGTGACATTCAATTTCAATTTCAAGTGGGTAAACCATGAACTCCAGACCACAAAAAACACCACTATAAACCAAACAATAAACTCAATTTTCAGAATTGCATTAATTTTCTTGAATTTCTTAATTTACATTAATCTGATTCTACCAACTCTTTGTATTATACTTTTTGTATAGCCTTCAAAAGGTGGGTAAGCTTTATTTGACCAAAAATGGAGGTTAAACTACTTAAACAACTAATATGTGTTCTCCACGGCCTTCAGCTGGCCTGTCTGGGTGGCCTCGAGACTTACTCTGCACAGATCTTGTTCTGTTTGTAGAACTTGTGTCTGGCCGTGAAGAGGCGAGCGATGTACTTGGACATTTCCATATCCTCCTGAGGATAAACACAGAGGAAACAAAAACACAGATATTTCAAAATAACATACCGGTTACACTTGTAGAGAATCAAGAAGGAATTTGTTCATGTGTTTGTCTGGGCGCAGGCATATCTGGTATTGCGTTTGTGCAATTTTTCGTTGCGCTTCCCATCGGAAAAACCTTGTGCAACGCGTGTTTGTGCGTGTTTGTGTGTGCTGCGTTACCTTGGTGCGAGACCATGAGCAGACACAACACTCACCGTGTGAAAGATGATGGTGTCGTCTTTACTTGTTATCTCCACTGTGATGGCCGACTTGTTGTGTGCTATGGTACCAATGTCCTTCCATCTGTCACGCACACAGAAACACAGGCACACACGCACACACACACACACAAAAATACACCCACGGATTAAATTTTCCCACACAAACTAAATTTACATTGTAAGACTTCTCAAGAAGGAAGTCCTAGATCACCAATGAGGTCAAGGGTCATAGAGGCTATGGAAAAAGATAAAGATGAGAGGAAGACTTGCCTGTGGAGCATGATGGATCTGCCGTTTCGGTGTTTGACAAACACTCCAATGAAGGACACGCCAATGAAAATGTCATTGGTGTAGTTGTCCTGTGAAAGAGTTAAAAAAGCAATTGTATGGTCACAATAAAGTCTTCTCACAGTCAAAGGGTTTGGCTGCTCTGCAGAGGTGTAGTTTGCATTTCCAAGTACAGTTTGAGTCTATTTACTAGTTCTAAATAATACTGACTGAATTATTATTTTCGTTTTGCCCCATGATATTTATCTTTTCTGATGGGAATTGGTCCTATTAACAAGGCCGAAGTGGCCATCTAATAGTGTGAACAACTATGACAGGGTTAACCATATGCCAAGGTCTTCTCAATGGCTGTATATGATCCCAATTAAGCATGTAGCATGTACGGGAGATTCTGAAACAGCATCTGAGACAAGGAGATGGAGGGCCCAGATGATCAGTCAAAGTCTGTATGGTGGTTATTAGCATTGACCTTTCCCTCTGCGAGATGAATGGACCCAATCCATTCCAGGAAAAACATCCCCAAACCATTAAAAAGCCACCATCACTGAGGGGAGGAAGTCTTTACATTGGTGTTTCATTTACTTGGATTATCCGGTACAGTATGTTGTGTCGTGTGTGTGTGTGTGTGTGTGTGTGTGTGTGTGTGTGTGTGTGTGTGTGTGTGCGTGTCAGTGGCGGGGGGATGGGGGGTTAAGGGCTGGTGAAGTATGTAATGTATCTACCTTAGCAGCAAAGCTCTCCTGGCCAAAGCCATCCAGTTTCTCCACCTCCTTGATGTACAGCAGCTCTGCTTCAGCGGGCTGCATTCGACTGGAAAGCACAGACACACACCGGGCACTGAGAATCTCTTTCTCTTTCTCTCTCTCTCTTTCAGATGTGCACACACACACACACACACATATAAAGCAAAAGCCTACAGTACCAGTGACTCTTGTGCTCCTCAGCCACTTTCTGAGTCCACTCCTCCAGCACCTCGTCTCCATGAGGCCAGTTCTGAGAGAGAAACCAAAGAGAAAAAGGGGGGAGTGAAGAAGAGTGACGGAGAGGGGATGGAGGAAGAGAGGGATTGGGAGAAAAAGAGATGAAAAAGAAGCAGCGATTAAGAAGAAATGGGGAAGAGAAAGGGAGGGAAGATGGAGGAGGGGTGACGGGGTGAAAGAGAGAGTGAAACGTTAAGTCTCCATGAGAGGGGGAAGGCGGATCAGATGACACTCCAGCTACATCCATACTCCCTCGCTCTCCCCCCCGTCAGCACCCACTCACTCTAGCCCTCCATTAAAACACTCCATCGCTGAAAGAGAGAGATGGCCTGTGAATTAACCTCAGACCTTCTTCCGCTTTCAATATTTCTGCCTCCTCCTCTACCCCTCCCCTACACACTCTCTCTCCAGCAGACTGTCTTAAATAGTTTTTGGAGCTAAACTGTAGCCGGTGACCATGTGTGTCCGTGGTCGTCACGAAGCAAACAACCATGTAACAATTTGATTTTCTGAATATTGTTAGTTTATGTTGTATTACCTCATAAATATTAGATTCTCATCTAACTTATATAAGTGCAATACTACTTGTTCAATGTCACACCTGTATTTTCTATATCCATTTTCTCTTTCTCTTTTTCTCTTTCTGTATGTCTCTCTCTCTGTCTTTCTTTCTCTCTCGTCCGCCTGTCAATCAGGTGCAGAGGGAGGAGGTACACAGGTGACACAAGAATGTATGCCTCCAGGCTACATATGAACACACACACACACACACACACACACACACACACACAAACACACACAAACACGCACATATACAGCCATTTTAGGAGTGAAGGTTTGAGGACTCACCACTGGGAAGAGCACGTACTCCCTGAGGAAGTCCTGAGACATGAACTGAGTGAAGTCTCCAAAGTCAGCTAGAAAACACACACACACACACAGATTTATAATTGAATCTTTCAGACGAAGAGCAAAGCAAGCCCATCTCAAGAAAGCATTTTAACTATGTTTCAGTGTTGTGTACATTCATATTTTAAGACAGTAGAAACTGTATAGTTTCAGGCGATGAACATTCACACTGATATGGATTGACTAAACCTCGGCTATTACATTTGCTGTTCAAAAAACATTTAAAAACACATATAGGCTATGCGGTTCCTCCTCTGAAGGCCTCTGTACATTAACATAATTCATAATTTAACACAAGAAGCTAGCATATGGGCTATTTTGGGTCTGCATGTTCACTTTGTAAGAGTGTAAACAACTTTATCTAAACTTTGATGTGCTAACTAGCTAAAAGCTGGTCGCATATTGTGAAGTTTTTTTCCCTGGCCGTTTTTTTGTGCATTTCTAGCACTTAATTTTTTTTTTTGGCATTTGGCAAAATTGGCAAAATTGGCTGCATAAGGAGACAAAAACTCACAAGATGTTACCAAGTGCTAACGTTAGCTTGTTAGCCATCATTTTATCTTTTTGACGTCACAGCTGTGCGACATAATTCCTGGTCAGGTTAGCACTTTAGTGACCTTGAATAACTGTCGTCTGACAACAGAAACAGTGACACTTTTAACGTAAGTTGCTCTGGATAAGAGCATCAGCTAAATGGCTAAAATGTAAATGCCTCTATCTACAGATAAAGGCTGCAACACAGCCACTGTCTGCCACCTGTGCACCATCTCCATAATACGGTCGGTTCAGGCTTTGGATAGGGCCTGTAAGTGCATCCTTAAGTACTGCTCTGCTGTCTGTCGGACATGGGGAGGTGTAGCGGAGGATCCTCGCCTCCCGACAGATAAGGGTTTTCCTGATGCTGCTAAAGCTAACCTTGGTGGTAGTGATAAGCTAACTGTCTGTTTACATTCCCCCCGGGGACACAGACAGCACCCAAGAGCAAGACTGAGGAGGTGGAGTGTGTGTGTGCGTGTGTGTGTGTGTGTGTGTGTGTACGGACTCTGATACCATAGGAACTCAAGTGGACTGGGCTCTCCTAGTGGTATGCAGCCATATTAGGTAGTGAAGTCAAGATGACCTGAGAAAGTGTGAGTTTGCGCTCTCTCTTGTGCTGTCTGCCTCCCTCTCGTACTTTATTCACATGGGAGTTAATTTGTTCACGTGTGCATGTGTGTGTGTGTGTGCATGTGTGTGTGTGTGTGAGTGTTATCGTGTTACCTTGTACTGCTAGGCCAGCTAGTCTGATCCCCTGCTCTACTGTGCAGTGGAGACGTCCGTCCAACACCTCCTTCTTCACCTGCAGGTAATACTGATACCTAGGCAGAAAGAAAGAAAGAAAGAAAGAAAGTTTAATACAAGTAAACAATGAGGGTTATGCAGAGTTGCCAACTTTTGTCTTCTTGCTGAACAGACTTTTCCAATTTATGCACAAACAGTATATGCCTGCTAAAGTGTGACACTGGCGTTGAAAATTCAATAAAACTATAATAAAACAAACTTTTCCATTTAAAACTGCATGTCAAAGCCTTAAATACCAGCTAAACTGGTATTTACAAAAGAACTGACCAAGTGGGTGGGAGCATTGACACACTCAACAGCCTAAAAAAACACCAGCATTTGTTTGGTGGCTTATGTTTTCCAACATGCCCCACTTTCTTTGAGTGGTAACATAAAATCAGTGCACTTGGAAAACATGATAATTTGAGTTGAACACATTTCTCCAAAGAAAGTAAGAAGTGCTGTGCATCAGAAACTGGAGCGTTGCAAACATGCAGTGAGGCGCCACAGAGAGCCCTATTCTTCTGCCTCTGGTTTGTGCAACAGAAAGTATGCGTCAAGACGTTATTGGCAATAGTATTGCCAGTTAAAACAATGCCAGAGAACCCGGTTACAACATCCAAGTCAGGAATGAGTGAATCACCACCATTTGAAATACTAGTGACTCATTCTTGACTTGAGAGGAATGCCAAATGTATACCAGTAGGGGCTAAACAATATAATTTCACAGTTCTGCAAATGCTCAGCTCAACAGCAGGCAAACTAAATGGAGCTGGATGTGGAGCTGAGGCTAATATGGACTGAGTTTAATCTTGCAAATTCCAAGGTAGGCCTGACACAAGCTGGACAAACGAAGGGGCTGGGTACGGCTTTATAATTGCTATGCTAATGTGAGGCTAAGTGCAGTGTGGTTTTGGCCAGTGTTTTGCCCAGGGTAAGCTGATATGACACTGTTCAGGCTGAGCCCACTGCAGCCTTCACAGATTGCGGTCAAAGTCTCAAAACCAAGTGGCTGAAATATACTGCGCCTCTTAAGGTTTCCAGCTCCTTTTGTCCACTTTTAGCCCTGGTCCAACTGGATGTTTGTCTTTTGAGGGAATGGTGTGGCCACACAGGAGCAGAGAGAGGGAGAGGGAGAGAGAGAGAGAAAGAGAGAGAGAGAGAGGGAAAGAGAGAACTGTCAGGGGGTGACCAGGCTCAGCTGCATAAAACTCACACACCGTTTCCTGTTTGTTGCCATGGTGACCACAGAGTGAGTCTTTCCAATGTGGGCTGCGAGACACCTTTCCTGACGTACACACACACACACACACACACACACACATGGCCAGGAAGACTTCTGAGTGGAAGCACACATCAGACAGCCCATGCCAGAGTACACAAACTTCTATGGAAACCACTGAGCTATACATGCTTAGTCACTCACACACAAAACACACACACACACACACACCAGGTTTGGAGTTAATTCATTCCCACTTCAACCAGGATTTTCTCCTTTACTCCTCTTTCTTCTCTGTGATTTCAAACCTGCTCTCTCCCACTTTTTAGCCCCCTTCATACTTCCATGCCCTCCTTTACCTTCTCCCATCTTTCATGTTCTTGTTCATATTCTCTCTCCCTCTCCCTCGCTTCTTGTTCTTTTCTTTTTTGAGCTCCACTGTGCGTACTCCGGGCCTATAATCTGACCCCGCCCTCCTCCCTCACCCTGTCATTACACCGGTTGGCTGAGCCGCCATTCCGTTCCCGTGGCAACCCTCTAATTAGCCAAACCCAACCACCGCGACTGCAGGGGGGGGAGGAGCTTGATGCGGTCTGGGGGGGGAGGAGCCTAGCGGGACACAAAACCTTCAAATGACTGTGGACTTTTGTTTTTCCTGACTCTCGATGTTCTCCCAGCGTCCTCCAGTTGGGGTCCCGGGAAATGTTGAGGTTGACAGTGGTTGGTTCTCATTCTGAGGCTGAACGGTAACAACATGATGATGTTTATACATATGTGAGGCCCGCGGTGGAGAGGCGGGCGGCAAACTGTTGAAATGACTAAGAACAAGTGAAAGCGAGACTGTGAAAGGTAGTAAAGAGAAGTCTCAGCATGAATGCGGCCACAAAATGTCTTTAAAAAGACATTGTAGGAAGAGCTTTGAATGTACGCTCCCATACATTGTCTCACTGAACATCATGGTCTGCAGTTCGGTCAGCTACTCGCATGGTTATGTATTGTAGCACAACAATAGACGTAGCTTATAACCATACAAATCTAAGCTCAGCCAACTACAATATAAAATCAGATAGGCCTTTAATGGCGCTGCGGGCTTTGGCCGGGGTCTGGAAAATGTTTGTGCATGAATTTATCCGACCCACATATCGTATATGAAACCCACATGTCGCATATAAAAAGGTTTCATTCCAAAAAGCTATACGTCCATTTTGAGAGAAGCCGGTCCCTCAATATTTGAAAAATGAAGACGATCCCATCCTCAAATATGTTCATATTTTGCAGACAGTGTGGTCTTAATATAGCTGGGTTTACGTTCTTGTCAACAGTCAATTTGTAAGTGTAAATGTAATATTTTTATAGTCAGGATTAGTACTCATATGATGTAATAGGCCTGTATTGGTTCCGACTATATTAAAATGGGGCAATAAGCCTGAAGCCTGTAAACAGAATGATCCCCACCCAGTGTACGGACAACATGCATTAACTTGACACAAACACATTCCTCACTTGAGTTTCACAACTTTATGTGTATTACAGTGTGTCCGTCACACAGACTACTATGCTATGCTTGTACGCCTATACACACACAGCCATAAAGACACACCTGGCGTGCGTGCCAGAATGACATCACGATGGTGTAATAACAGGTGAACATACATACACAGACGTGAGGTAGTCCGCTCCTGTGAGTTACTGCTGACTTGTACCATGGCAGAGTGCGCTGCTGGCACTGCAGGCGGCCACACATGCCTGACACAAAGAGCCCTTTATATGCCCACGCATGTTCAGACCCTGCTCAAGACATGCTGCCAGATGTCCGAGTGGCCAGGACAACAAGCCTGTGAGCATGTGTGTGTGTGTGTGTGTGTGTAAATGCCTCAACTCCCCCTCCGCCTCTCCAATGGTACGACCCTGACCACCCCCTCACCCCCAGATGGGTGCAGACGGGTTGCGTGGGTGGCTGGAGGATTTCACTTTGAAATGTGTTGAATCAGCAAGGGGCAGAACAGAGTGCATCTGTGTGTGTGTGTATGTGTGTGTGTGAGTGATAACTAGCTGAACAAAGCTAGGATTTCAAGGCTGTTGGTGCTGGTAGCCTTGGGGTCTGCTGAGGCCAGCTGGCAGCGGTCTGGTCAACAGCTCTCTGTTCGGGTTCCTCACTCTCTCCTGCTCACTCTTCCCCTCCAGCATATCAGGCAGATGGAAGTGACTAGGGACGGGACGATGTGCTTGTGCTCATGATACGATTCAATACGCGATATGGGGTTCACGATTCGATACAACCACGATACGATGTGTTTCTGAGCCACGATAGAATGTAAACAACAATTTTAAAATGTTATTACAAAGCGCAAATAATATACTTTGGATGGAGAGGTTGTGAAATTGTGATGGTCAAGCCGTCTCACGTATTGTCACATTTTTGTATTGCGATATATTGAATTTCGATATATCGTCCCATCCCCTAGAAGTGACACTGACTACACCTCACACCTTCTGCAAGGTCTCTATTCTATGGGAGGAATGGGTAAAGAAAAAAAAATTTAACTATTGTGTTTTAAAGAGAGAGGAGGTGGAGGAGTGAGACGGTAAGCGTTTCGGGAAGGAAGGAAGGAAGAAAAAGGAAAGAGAGAAGGGAGAAGAGAGAGAAAGAAAAAGACAGAATGATGTTTCTCTTTTCTTTGAGGTGATACATGATATCTGGTTGTAAGAACCGTATAGGAGGAAGTCTGGGATTAGTGCAGGCAGCAATTCAGAGGTGAAGCGCTGTGCGGCTGACTGGATGATAAATACACACACACACACACACACACACACACACACACACACACACACACAGAAACTCCTCCCTCTCCCTCACACACTATACAATAAAAGCAAAGTGTCCCCCACACCAACACACTCCAAACACACTGTGTTGACCCTCCAGCACCTTACACACACACACACCCCCCCCCTCCTACCCGTTAGCCCTTGCCCCGGGTAATTTTCACAGCTGCATGGAAGGAGGGAGGGAAGGAGGGAAGGAATGAGGGAGGGATGAATGGATGGAGAGGGAGCGAGAGGGATGTAGTATCAGGTTACACATCAGTCAAACGCTAAACTTCAAAGAGCGGAGCGCGTTAGAAAACTCACATGCATTACTGTCTCCGTCTCTCTTATTTACTGGAGACAGACACATCTCTCTGCTTCTCTTGAAAAAACACAGCTATCAAATGCTGAATGAATATCAGCAAAGTGATATGCAGTGTTGTGGGTAATGCATTACTTTGTGGTATATTAGAGTACTCAGATTACCTTTGTGTGGCAACTAGTAACTAGTTCCTAAATCTACTTCTAAATCTTGCAATCTGTTATTAGTTACTTTTTAAAAATCAGAATATCACTTTAATTTTTCTTTAATATTGTCACATTTTTGTTGGCACAAATAAAAAAACTTACCGTTTACTTATGGAAACCGCAAACAGTGTAACACTGGGCACCACGAGCATTATACTTGTTACTTTTAATTAAGTGAATTACTTTTTAAGGTAAGTAACAAAGTTAAGTAACTATTTACTAAAAGTAACTGATATGTATGTGCTGTCGATGTCTTTGCACTGTATGTGAGGTCTTGTTACCATGCGTCAATATGTACTGTGAAGCTCTTTAAGTTATTATGCCACCAACACAAAATCCTGTACTATTATTAATTTTGTTTCTCTCTCTCTTCTTACTCTGTCTTTACACATATGCATAAACATACTTTTGTATGTAGACAGGTAAATATGCAGGAGTGCAAACACACACGCGCGCACACAGCAAGATAAAACCACATTAATAACAAGGTACAAACCACAAGCCAACTCTTGCTGCCAAACTTTTACTTTCTCTGTCGCCACTTGTCTTTCTCCTTGCCTCCATCATTCTTCCTCTCCATCCTCCCCTCCCCCCTTCACCAGACCAGGTGTGTAGGCGAAGCGATGACACAGGTTGTTGCTATGCAAAACCCCATGACACCAAGGATCTGCTCCGCTGGTTTTGACCCAGATGAACCTTCTAATAAATAATCCACATTTTAAAAGGGGCTTGTCATTCTTCACATTGTCCATTCTCAAACTGATTGAAGGGGATCACAGCAGCAAAAAACGGCTTTTAAAGTGATAAAGTGTGTTTTGATTGTTTTGATTCTGGTTTTGTTCATTTTGGTTTTGCACTCTACCCTCTTATATTTATTCAAAACAAACCGCTGTTGTTGCTTCAGTAAACACCGCATCACTTCCTGTGCAGCAGAGGATTTTTCCCGGGAAAAGAGGGACGCCCTTGCAGATGTTTAGAACAGCGAATGCAAAAGCTTTCAAGAACTGACTGTAGGCTGAATCACTATTGTATGGTATGAACCGGCAATAGAGAGCAGCTATATGAAAAAGTTGCAGATTATTACTTTTAAGATATTTTGATGTGGTAAAAGCCTTGTTCAGGCGTAAGTAATTAAAAAATAAACCTGTGTTTTGACCTATTAAAAAAGTTTTGAAGATTGTATTCCAATCCAACTGAAGTGATTAAACTGGACCGGGGCTGCCTCTGCCTCCGGGACTGTGTATGTTCCTACAATGTAGAGTATTGTGACTAACTCTTCTGACAGGGCTGCAGCTGGCTTCTGAGAGGATTCTTGGGGGCAGGGGGTGTGTGCGAGGTACGTGTGTGTGTGTGTGTGTGTGTGTGTGTGTGTGTGTGTGTGTGTGTGTGTGTTTTGTAAGCCAGACATTGCCCCCCCGTCCCTAGCACTTCTGCTGGGAGGAATGTGTGGTCCGCCTCCTACGCTGGACGGCTGTGCCAACATTCCTGACTAACAGAAAGAGAGAGAGAGAGAGAGAGAGAGAGAGAGAGAGAGAGAGAGAGAGAGAGAGAGAGAGAGAAAATGTGGGGCTGGAGAGATGTGGAGAAATGAAAGGATCTGGGCCCGATAAAAGGAGTAGGGGTAACACTATGTACAGGGATTGAAAGAGAGAGAGAGGAGGCTAGAGAAAAAGAGGGGACCATTGTTCCCTAAACTTGCCCCTAAGGCCCCACCATAACCCCTCCAACCCCACACACACACACACACACACACACACACACACACCGTAAAAGCCCGTAGGGGATTCCTGGAATACCAACCCCTCTACCAGAGCAGACCACGGCCTCTGTGTAACGAACCTGCACACACTCTCTTTCTATCACACACACACACACACACACACACACACACACAGTGAGTGGAGGCTGCTGGTCACTGATACGTGATGATTTTATAAATTCAAATGTAAGCACAGAAATAGCATGTGTAGTCTTATATAGAGGATAGCCTCTTATACAGAAAATACTAACAGAATAAATGGTTAACAAACACACACACACACACACACACACACACACACACACCTAAACCACTGGCTCCAGCGTCAAACGTCAAGCTGTGACCTGCAATCGACCTTTCCCACATCCAGTCAAGCAGCAGCCACAAATTCACCAGCTCAGTGCTAGCAGACCCATGGCGGGAGCACACTGCATGTGTGTGTGTGTGTGTGTGTGTGTGTGTGTGTGTGTGTGTGTGTGTGTGTGTGTGTGTATGAGAGGGAATCTGAGATGGCAGACACCGCTGTCCTGTCTACACACTGACCCCTGGATGCCCTTTTCACAGCTAGCTAACACGCTCACTCAATCTCTCTCTCTCTCTCACGCTCACACACACACACACACCCACACACACACACACACACACACACACACCTTGGTATGGGGAGAAAATGGCTGCCGATGATGTAAATCCACTAGTGTAGTGTGTGACCTGCTATATTCAAAGATCACATATGTTTTGAAAGATGAATCACTAGTCTGATGCATTCTCTTGCTGCAGCACGGCTTCAGGCAGAGCCAGTATGACGCTGTTACCATGACAAATTATCTAGTTCTGACATGATATAAGGTTGTTTTTCCTCAAAAACTACTCATCACAAAAACATTAATTTGAACACAGTATGTTAACAATGCTTTCAACTTGTGTGTGTGTGTAATTTATAACGATGAATCACAAGGAAGAAGAAGCGGAGTTTCACAGTTTCACAGTTTACAACAATAACCAGCTTTTAAAAAAATTCAGTGCAAAATGTTGTTGAGGAAGGGCCTTTTCTACAAAAAAAAGGAACAGTGTGAGGTGTAGGTTTCGGGATGCAGACTGGTGTAGTGTTTTTTTTACCTGGTGGCTTCTTGCTCAAGCCGGGAAACATTGGGCACGTAGAACATGACGCCGAAGAAGAGCAGCGGCTCGTTGCCAAACTTGTCCAGCTGCTTCTTGAGGGGTTTCTCCAGCTCGACCCAGCGCTGCGCCGGGGTCTGGGTCTTTCCCTGGAACCACAGCCCAAAGTAATGGGTCTGCAGCCGGGGGGAGAGATGGAGGGAAGGGATGGAGGAAAAGAAGGTATAGGACAAGGGAAGAAGAAAGTGGAGGTGGGAGTGTGGAGGGAGGAAAGACAAGGGGGGGGAGGGGGTGGAGTGAGAGATGAAGAGGTGGAAAGAATGAGTGGGAGAGAGATGGAGGAGACGGTGGGCAGACAGAGGAGAGAGAGAGAGAGACGGGGTGAGGAGAAAAGAGAGAGACGGATGGGGAATGAGGGAGGAGAACGGAGGAGAGATTAATAAGCAGACAAAACACAGCGAGCAAATATTTCTCCTTCGAATCTGATCAAACCGTTGACGTCAGCAGCGTAACTCTAGCTCCATCGATTACAATCCTGCTGAGAGTCACTTTGTTAAAACATTTGGACTTTTTTAATCAACATACTGCTGATGGTTTAACCAACAGTGTTAGATATCTTGACCACACACTTACTGTTAGACGTGATATGAATGTGATGACAAAGTTGAATGAAACTAAAGCGGATTAAATAATGTAGGTCACAAGAATTCACATTCTTTGGCTTTGTGTGTGTGTGTGTGTGTCACTGGTGTCTCAAAGAAGGTAAGCACACCTGTTTTGACCACATGATTTGACTCTACTGTAATGAAAGTCATAAAGCAGTCCAGGTGCAAGGACATTAACACGCCCATACACTGTGTGTGTGTGTGTGTGTGTGTGTGTGTGTGTGTGTGTGTGTGTGTGTGTGTGTCTAGGCACCCTCAGCATCTCCACCTTTGTCTCTCATGCAAACACACACAGACACACATACAGGGCCTGAGGTGCAACAATAAAAATTAAAAACACAGATGCATATGGACACACACACACACACACACACACACACACACACACACACACAATCCTGAGATAGCGTGCATTCAGGGGGCAGACAGAGGCTGAAGCGGGGGCGTCACACTCCCTTATTTATAACATCACTGACACCTGGCAAATACCACAACACTATGTGAGTACGCACACTCCACCGCCTCTCTCTCTCTCTCTCTCTCTCTCTCCCTCTCTCTATCTCTCTCACTCTGTTAGCAGACAAGCAGTCGAACACACGTATTCGTAAAACTCAATCGCGCTGTCCTCCGCCGTACACACACACATTCCTCCTTTGATCTGTGCTCTAACTAACTGCCCTTTCACACACAAACAACTCCACACATGTGAGTGGTCACAAACAGTAAAAACCCACGGAAAGCTACATGTAGTCTGTGTTTTTACTGGGAAGTTAGCAAACTAATGAGAACAGCAAGGAGAGAAGAAGGAGTACAGCGGTAAGGAAGAGGAGAATAAAGTGAAACGTATGGAGAGAGATATGGAAAAGCATACAGTCATATAAAGAGAAAGAGAGGGGAGAGAACTGAAACAAGAGGAGGAGAGTGACATTATTAATTATTATTATTATTCAATAAGAGAGAAACATGGGAGAGACATAAACAGAAGAGGAGCAGAGAGGGAATGGAGAGGAGGGGTGACAGTGGAACAGGGGGATGAGCAGTATCTCTTTCTTCTGCAGTGAAAAGAGGACAGAGGTACGCCACGCTTCGTTAGAGACAGACAAGGACCCGGCAGGAGAGAGACAGCCGAGGGCAGGGAGACACACACAGGGTCTGGGGAGAGACGCGTGGCACACACACACACACACACACACACGATCTGACTCTCTTCTATGAATGTGAATATTTTTGTGTGTGTATGCGCTATGGTTCTACCGTTACAGGCTTTTGAGGAACGATACTCATGTTTTGGCCGATAGTGAAAGTCGCCGATACCCAATATCTTGTGCCAGTATTCAATATTTTCAAATTTGACCATTTTTATACCCCTAAAATTACAAGGATTCAGTGTTTCCCCCAGAATTGTATTCTTGGCAGGGTGGAAAAGCCAACATTTAGACATTTAGCATAGACACTAATATTCTCCACTGAAACCCAAACAAATTAAATTCTTTTAGGGTTAGCAGCTCTTTAATGCAGGGTGACCCGTGACACCTATTCATGGGAAACTCTGGGATACCTTACTGCATTTAAATAAAGAATTAAATAAAAAAAACTTTTAGATAGGTAGATAGATAGGTTTTAGATAGGATATAGACTTTTTTTTTTGGTCAAGGAGGAACCTCCAACATTTCTGGAGACATTGACTGGCCAATATTTTTAAAAAGCCCAATGTCAGACCATTAAACCTGCAGACCAATATATCGGTCTAACCCAATGGCATGTAGTTGTGTCACATAATGAATGAATTCTCCTCACCTCCCGTAGCTCCAGCCTCTGGGCCACCGCCTCCAGACATTCCTGTCCCGTACTCTCCACCGACAGAGTGCATTCAATCACATTGTTGTCCAGCAGGCGAATCCGCGTCACAAAGTAGTTCTTGCTCAGGACGTTGTAGCGGCGCGTGCGCCGCAGCTTCAGCCGGAAGGGCATGGCTCGCAGGAGGTCACAGTGGGGGTCGCGGCTGAGTCAAAGGTCAAAAGTCACTTGGGAGCGAGCGAGGGAGAGAGAGGGAGGGAGGGGCGGGCTCTACAACCTGGCCGCTGCCCTCCTCACTCTCGCACGACGCCAGCCACACCACCGGGTGGAGAAATGCACCCTGGGCAGGCGCTGGCCCATTCCCAAAGATGTCCGGAGAGGGGGGAGGAGGACGACGACGACGAGGAAGAGGAGGATGAGCGGGTGCTGTAGGGAGAGATGCAAAAGAGGAAGATTAGCTGCTAAACATGGAACTCTCAATTCTCTGCTGAAAACATCTAAAGCCTTCTGGATAAAGAGTTGTCATTACTCCCCTCTTCTTTCAGACGATCTGTTTTAGGAGACGACAATGCAGCGGAATACAGCGGCAGGCGGCAGCAGCACGGTGCTCAAATCAGTAAACACTCCCCATATCAAACCCTCCCACGCCTTTCCCCATATAATCATTCTGCCCAACTCCCACAAACAAGCACAAACAAAAAAAAAAAAACAGACAAGGCAAGCAGAATCACCAGCGACAGCAGCGGCAGCAGCAGTGGTGCTGGTGCGCTGGGAGCAGACAGACAGCTTTATCCTATAGTTGTGGCAGCTGCGCTCCTTCCAGCCCCGTGCGGCCCGGCGTCGGGGGAGCCGGGAGACAGAGGCAGAGATGTGAGGCCGCGGATGAATGGACATCAAACGGCAGAGCGCAGACATCCATCTGAACCCGGCAGCTGGCTTTGAGGAACTAATGGAGCTTCTAAGTCTCATATCTGCCTGTGTGGGAGGCCTTCCCTTTCCTTTTTATCTCCCCTCTCCCTCTCTCTCTGCCCGAGAGGAGCACGGTGCCAGACATTGTACAGTGTAGCAGTGTGTAAGATCACACACGGAGGGCAGCGCGTGCTTACACACACACACATACACAAAAACACATGGGCACTCAGGACAGCCTGATGTTATCTAGTGCCAAAAAACTGGCAATTTGAATAAAGATTGTAAACAAAATACTGTAAATATAACTGTTAATGGCTGCAACTCCACAACATACAGTACAACACTTTAAAGAAGACAGGCAAACGTAAACAAACACACACACACACACACACACACTCTCTGTGGTTTGAAGGTTGAGACAGGTCTTCGGGGAGCCCTTTGAATACATCCCTGGGTTAGTCATCAGTTCTTGGCTTTCATGTCTCTGATGAGTAAAGGGGCTTTGAAGGAGATCATCACACACACACACACACACACACACGCACACACGCACACACACATATATACGCCATATGCACACCTACAGTACATATCCACACCAAAGAGAGGCCAGCCTCAGGCTTTGGAAAAATATTAGCTTTAATCTGAGTGATTTTGCCACCAGTCACTCGGGGATTTCTTTTCTAGCATAATGCTGATGTTGTGAATGGGAATGGAATCGAAATAGCTAAAAGTGGTGTCAGTTTTAGGGAGGTGGCCTCTTGTAGCCTTGTTAGACAGGAACCAGACCACAGATTCAATCAAAAGGCTCCACGCCTCCTCGGCAAGGGAAGAACAACCTCTCTTCCATACCAAAACACAAGCCACTGACAGAACTGGCAACCCTCGACTGGCAACCCGGCACAAAAAACAAAGGGGGGGTGTTCGGTAAGGCCTAATAGAGAGGAAAATGGAGAGCGAGGGAAAGTGCAGGAGGAAAAATAGGAAGTGCAGATTTGAAAGAAACATCAAACATGAAGAAAAAAGGGATGCATGGGAGAGCAGGGAGAGAAAGACACAGAAAAACGGTGTGACAATGCTCCAGTGATCAGGAGAGAGCAGGGTAAGAAAGGGGGAGGAGAAGGAGTAGAGAGGGAGGAGGAGGAGGAGGAGGAGGAGGAGGAGAGGTGGGGTGGATGTGTTGCTTCTTGTCCTGAGTTCTGGCAGTGTGCTGTTGATAGTCAGCTTGGACCCCGGCCCAGATTCCTCTCTACCCTGACTGGAAAAACAGAGCACACCTGACACAAGTATGCACCACAAGGAGGGGAGGGTGTGTGTGTGTGTGTGTGTGTGTGTGTGTGTGTAAGCTGAGTGAGCGAGAGAGAAAGGAGAGAGGGGGGTGGGGGGGGGTGGGGGAGGACTCTTGAATGAAAGGGGGGGCGAGAAGCAGCAAAGCGCTGACTTACAACCGCGATGTTTAGTATGATTCGCATGGCGCTCTCCAAAAGGCTGCCGGCACCTTCGGCCTGACTAAGACTCGCCTTTGTAACAGCCGTTCCCCCTAATGGGGCCTGGAACGCATTCCTCCCTCCTGAATCCCATCTGAGAAAGCACTCTGTAATGTGGCATCATCTTATTCATGTGTTTTTTATTGGGCGTACAGTCATGCACACACACACACAGAGAGAGAGAGAGGGAGAAAGCCACGGCAGAGTGAATAATTAGACTACAATGGGGTGAGTAAATCAGCTTTGTTTCGCGATTGGTGGACTTTGACCTCCGAAGCCGTCACCTGACCTGAACTTGCGGTCTCTCTGGGTCCGCCTACTGGCCTGGGCTTAGGGGAAGTGACATCACAGGCGAAAAAAAACACCCCAGAAAACGTTCTCACGCACACAGTCCCGCTAAATCACTGTCAACAAGTACACAGACACAGACAAACACACACACACACACACACACACACACAAAGACCCAAATAAAGACGCATACTTTCACTGTGTGCCGTACAAACATAGACATGCATGAACACAGCACACCACAGACACACAACACACACACACACAAACACAACACGCCCACCAAGCTCTTCAGGGGTTAGCCAAAGGACCAGACAGCAGTTAGTGCAATTCTAAACTAGCAATCAGTGGCATGGTTGGGAGTGTGTGGTTGAGTAAAACCAGACAGACAGACAATAGGTTGGGACCGAACCCACTCCTCTGCACCGGCTGCAACGCCGAGCGCTGCTGCGACGCTGCCGCAACATTTTCCCTGAACCGTCGTGTTTATTTCCAGCGTGCAAAAACAGCGTATACGTTTATGAATTTGCACGTTGTAATTTTGTGGCGCGGCGAAGAGAGAGGGAAAACTGAGGGAAAGTAAAGTTGTTTTTTTTGTTTTTAATGTAGCGGGGCTGAAATGGATGTGAAAGCGTTCCCATCTTTTCTCGTTTTCCCCTACTCTCTCTCTCCCCCCCCACACACACCATCCATCCATCCCTCCCTCCCTCTCCTGGCTGAGCTCCAGTATACTGGTGGACAGCTGCTGGTCGCTCAATGTGGCGAGGGGCGAGCTGGTGGAAACAAATAAGAGAGAGAGAAGCCTTTATGTTCCTCACTCAACTCTGCGTGTGTGTGTGTGTGTGTGTGTATACGCTTAAACCACATTACCACAAGTGTATCATTTTGTTTATCGTTGCTTGCAGATGGATTCTGTAATGATGAGAAAAAATGAGACAGTAAATCAATCAAGATGGAGGACATTTGTGATGGAGCCGCAAAGTCAGTCCATTAAAGGTGACCACCAATAGAAAATTAGATAACACTATGTAGTTTTATGTGAGTACTGCATTAACAAGTGTGTACTCCCATATGTGACCTGCAGGTAGACAGAGGCAAACAGTGTTGTGAGTTCTGTCAGCCTGGCGTCAGGTTAAGTTTTTTTTTATCAAGATCTTTGTGTTTGTGCGTCATGAAATGTCAACATGACATATTCAAACAAAGTTACTCATTTATTATTCAAGTTGTAATTTGTGATTCGATGTTGCGGTTTGCCGCCTTTGTTTGACACAATGAGACGTCTGTCATCGTAGAAGCTGAGCAGCTTGTCAGCCTGGCAGGCCAGGCCGGCTTTTTTTCAACCTCCAGCTGAGGCGACAAGTGAACAGCTGACACAAGAGAGACGTAGAAAAAGCCCGAAAACAATGTTGACACAAGTTTCCCCCCTCAGGGTGTGATGTTTTTGCAGCCCGCCGCCCCTCTCTCTCCCCACTCAGGTGTGGATTCAGCAGCACACACCACCTGAGAATATTAACCAACCAAAACACGCTGTGACAAACACTGCAGCGAGGTAGTGTTACACAGCCAGGGACAGACAACACTACAACTGCAGGATTTATGAGATGACTGGTTATCAAAATCATGAACGAACACCTAAAATGTTCGGCATTCATCAAACAGCCAACACACACTGGTATTTGGCGTTGGCGCGCTTGATACTAACACATTACTGACAAAAAGTTGTAAACACAACGGCATCCCAATACGCCAACACAGGAGCAGAGCTGCTGATCTGGGTGCAGTGGGTGTTCTCTCTCTCTCTCTCTCTCTCTCTGTCTCTGTCTCTGTCTCCCTCTCTCTCTCTCTCTCTCTCCCTCTCTCGGGGCAGCCAGTCTGTCGCTTTGCTCCATTCACATCCACACAATAGCGGGAACAAAACAGCACTTTGTCGCCTACTGCTAAAACCATTAGACGCAGGCCGCCGAGAGCTGAGGACGCAAGTGTAGCGTGTGTAACTCAATCAATCTGATCTCTGCTGCTTGTCTCTGTCTGCAGCAGCCCCCCCTCCCCCACCCCCCCCCCCCCCCCGTCCTCCTCCTCTCTTGTTACACATGAGCGCTGTAGCAAAACAAACGGGTTAAGTGCTTTACAGCCCATTGCTGCTCTTCCTCCAGTGTCCCCTTTTTACATTCCCGACCAGGCCTGGATCAAATAGTATTTGCAGCCAAGACAAATAATCATATTGTGATTATTTTGCTGAATATTGCCTCTGAGATATGATTACAGTATACAGACACAGATCTTTCAATATTTTAGATTTTTCAGCAGACAAGAAACATTTTTAATCAAAAACGGAGATTTTGTTGCTTAAGATTTGTTCTGTTTGAATACAATGAAACTTTTTCAACAGTGTGCAATTTCATATTTTAGGCCAGAAATTTGTCTCAGCGCCAGAATACCATGTTTAGGAATCCATTTTGAGAAGCCATTACTCTGATCAAATAATTGCAGCCTCTTGCGCTTTGGAAATTGAAGTAGTTCATATTGCAATTTTCAATTTTTTTTTATTAACTGTGCAGCCCTACTGGCTATGTAGAGGGACTTGGACTATTTGACCCTCAGAACGGGGTCAAATAGTATTTCTAAACAGTTCTTTGCACTTTGGGGTTTGGCACTTCAGGACCATTCAGATACTGCAAGATCAGCAGAGTTTCTAATCATCTGTCAAAGCGTCAGTCACTCATTGTCTTGTCCTGTGCAGCAAACCCAACCATCTGGTACTCCAAGCAGGTTAAAACAAACACTAAAGACTCATTTGAAAATACCATTACCCCACGTCTGCTCCGACGCAGCCCGGCTCGGTCTGATGTTTCCCCAAAGCTTCTTAGGACTTTGATCCTCTTTTGCCCCGCTGGCTTACCATGGAGCTAAGACGAGCTGAGCAGTAAGATGTTTTGGGGAAACAGGGCCCTGGGGTCGAGACATTCCTCCAGACCGGCGGCCAAAGCCTGTCAAAGTAGCAGCGCTGATCGCCCAGATCAGAGTTAGTCTTCTCAGACCGAGTGGGAACACAGAGAAGTGATCCTGGGAGCTGACCCAGGATCAGGCTTTATCAGCCTGGTGTGCAGAGCCACACCACTAACCTGACTAACACACTGGCCAGTAAGACACCAACTCTTGTAGTTTTTTATTATTGGAGCAAAACAAGAAAAAGCAGTGTAGCCTAGAATATACACAGGCTAGCTCATGCTGGCACACACACACACACACACACACACACACACACAGCATTGTTCTTCCAGACTGCCTAAGGGACAGCGGGACACACCATCAGGACCCTCTTTGTTATCTGACACTTTGGCCATGTGTGTTTCTGTCTGACTCAGAGGATTGTGTATATGTGTGTACGTGTGTGTGTGTGTGCGTGCTTGTGTGTGTGCGTGTGTACTTTCAGACAATTCGTGTCTGTTTTTTTCAAAGACACATCCAAGGCCACAGAATATTACCGGTGTCACATTCTTCAAACGGGACAATAGACTTTGCTTTTACCTTTCCTCACCTCGAAGCAACAAACATAAATACACACTCCACAATACACATACATATGCGTGCGCGTACACACACACTCTCTCACACACAAACACAAGCAGCTGCAAACAGATGGTGGAGCCAGGCGGCCAGACAGTGTCTCTCTAACAAGCGCATCTGCTTTTTCACTTTCCATCGCTCTTCTTTCCCTCTCTCTCTAGCTCACCCCCTGAGACAAAGACACACACACACACACACACACACACACACACATTCTCTCTGGTGTATGAGAACACAGAGACAGTGACAAACACACAGAGCAGAGCATTCACACAGAGGTGACGTTCAGACAGCGAAGGAGCCTTGTCTGTAACACTACATAGCTCTATATAGTCACACACACTCTCGCACACACATACTCATACGCACACCTTTGCTCAGATTCAGGGGAAGGGGGGGTCATGAGAACTGCACACTGAAGATAAACAACACTGAGAAACTGAAAAATTGTATGTCAAAGTGAGAGTAGAGTTCTGCCACCTCCAGCATTTCAATTTACATTAGATGTTAATATGGCAGCTGATGAGCTGAAGCATGTTTCTGCCTCTGTACATCATTGCCACTACATCACTATATATCAGTATATCAGGTTGAAGGTAGCAGGCATTTAGGACTCAAAAAAAGACTCTGTATACTCACTATCCCACTTCTGAAACTACTGATTCTGATTCCAATCAGGTGACACTATCAATGCTACCCTGTCCTGCTGCACTGGGTCAGTATTCAGATGTTATGTGCATTGGGAATACTATCCCAAGCAATAACATATATATCTGTCCACCTTTTACTGTCTGACTAGATACTGAGTAACATCGAGTTCAAACATGATCTGTAAATAATCATTAGCGTTTGCTTTGGCCTGCTTGGAGTACACTCTCTGTTATATGACAAAATCACGTATTAGGCTGCAAAGTTTGATTTTTGCTTACTATTACCAATACAGAATATATTTGTTAAGCAGATAGAAGGATGTGCAAAGAAGGGATAAATTCCACTTGTACTGCAAAAAATGGGCAATTACATAATCTTCCACCGCTGCATTATTCATAGTAAATGCCCAACAGTACATGTGTGAACTTTGCCTGTCACCAAATACCATAAAGCGTAAGAGGAAAGAGCAACTAGAAGCATGTGTTTTCAAAGAGTGTATAGCGCTGTGCCGCGGGTGACGGTTACAGATAGAGAATGGCCAGTGCTTCAGCCTGGCATAGCCATCTAAACACACTGTCACTTGAACATGGAGAGGAGGAGGAGGATCAAAGAGGGATACAGTGACACTGGCCAGAGACTGGTTTTCCAAACCAGGAGTGACGCAGCGCTGCCGACTCATCCTGTGGCAGAGGAAACAGGAGATTGATGTCATGGAGGGAGAGAGAGGAGGGTGTTATTGAGAGGAATAGGGGGAGAGATAGCAAAGCTTGTGTGCCCGTGTGTGTGTGTGTGTGTGTGTGTGTGTGTGTCATGCACATGCATCAGGGGGGCAGGTGAACCCCCATTTTCCCAGCAACAGATTGAGAAAATAAAGACCTAGATAAGAGAGAATGGGGCGAGAAAGGGAGGAGGGGATGTGACATCGGTCTTTCTCAGGCTCTTATCATGTTGGTACAGTTGGCCAGGGGAAAGGGGGAGAGAGAGAGGGGGGATGAGGGGGAGGATGGAGGGGAAGGAGTGAGGAAACATGGACGGCGAGGCTGATAGCGGCGGCTCTCCACCTCGACAACAGAAGCATGGGACCGTCGGCCCCACGGCCACCATGTCTGCTGCAGCCAAACCGCTGTGCTGTTCACATTTTCCATGCCCCCTCCCCTCCGGGAACCACATCACACACACAAACACACACACACACACAGCTATACACACAGATACAACTATACACACACACACACACACTTACTCCCAACCACCAAAAGCCGCTGACTGCTTTCTCAGCGCTGAGCCCTCAGGCACTAACACAGGAGCTTCAATAGCATCGGGTTTATAGACCAATCAAAGGAGCAACACATTGGTTTTGCTACTGTTTACATCCGGCAGTCTCTAACACGCAACATAATGTTTCTGTGAGGAGCACACACCCAGCGTAGGGAAAACTCACACACTTGAAACACAGCGTTGAACTCGTGTGCGCTCTACTTGACGTTCTTTGAGAAAAACAGAACAGATTTTAAAAATGCATACACACTCATGCAAATACACCTCTTTCTCACAAAAAATGTGTGAGTGTGTGTGCATGTGTGTAGGCCCATATATGAGCATGTTATGGGGCATGTCAGAAAGACATGTCTGTGATGTTTGGGGTGAGCAGAAGGAGGGGGGGGGGGCTGACCTGCCATGGGGGCGGGACAAGCAGTGATTGACAGCTTGTCCGTAGCACCTGGTGGGTGCCTGAGGTGGAGTGTGGGAGAGTTGGGCAGGTTGAGGCATGTTCTCCCCTCTGTTGTTGTCTGCTGGGCCGCCGCAGAGCACAGCACTTACACAACGCAGAGATCCTCTCACATACATCTCTGCAAGGCTGCACACACACACACTACACACACACTACACACACTAGATCAGAGTTACTGCTTACAGTCAGGGATGTAGAGGAGAGTAAACCCCCCTAAACTCAGCTTACCCACCTTTTTATTAGCAGAATAGAGTTTACCTGCTTTTTAAGGCTGGCATACGTCTTTATGACCTGAATTCATAGTACACATCATAGTAAGTGCTATCAAACTTTTTTTTAAAATTATGTTTTCCTGAAAGTCTAGTTTATTTTTGTTCATATTGGTAGTTGCTTGCCTGATTACGGCTGGCCACTGTGGACAAAATTATTATGATAATCATAAGAAATTATTCTAACATCGATACATAATGATATCTGCAAAATCACATATTAAATAATCGAATTGATGTCCAAGGCACTGAACTGCATGGTAATACAAAACTGTTAAACTTTATTTAACATTATTACATTATTTAATTTACTGTACAAGAAGTTAACACAATTAGAAAATGTAGAAGAATGACTGTTTTGATCATAGTTTCACTGTTATCTCTCTACCTACAATACAGATAGTCATGGGATTCTGGACAAAATCATATCTAACAGTAAAAATATTCTCAGATTTGGGTCCGAGAGACAAAATCTAATCAAATGGGGGTTCGTGGCTCTAATGTGTGTTGTAGGCTACAGAACAACAAGGGAACCAGAAGTTAACTTTTAAGGAATTCTATAAATTTCTCTGCCTTTTTGTGTGATCCTTGACAAACATTTACATGCATTGAACACTGGTGCTTTGCATTTTATATTTGTCGAAATAAACAAAACTTCAGTCAAACAGCTGCAGCAGTAACAACAATCACTGCCTCCTAGTTTTCTCCTGCTCCTCCTGTCCTACAGCGCTTGAGTGCTTGAGCAGAATTACAGGAATGTTTGCCCCACATAGCAGATCCACACTTGTCCTTTTACAGTTGTAATCAAATGGCCATCAGAATCAAATGAACACTCACTACACAAACAATAGACACTTTTCCTTATCTAGATCCTCCATATAGTTTGGCTCACGTTATGCGGTAAATACATATTATACCCTTAACATCCTTAACTTAAATGTACAGAAAAGTACAGTAAGACATGCCTTTGTGACTTAACGTTACAGCAGCACCGACAAACTTTCATTTTGTTTTCAGATATGGCTCGAATTCCTCTGAACGTAGGATACAGAGGGCCAGAAACATTGGCACTGGCTGTATGGAAGTAATCAGAAGCAGATATTGGACTTTCACCACTCTGTCTCCACTCACACACATGCAGGCCTGGCCATGAGGTGATGGAGAGCAAGCAGCAAGGCTGCAAAGCTGCAAGGCTGCTGCCATTTTCTAAGTAGCCTACTCTTACTTTTTGTCCTTTAACTTCTCCACCAGTGTTTTAAAGCTGCTGTATACTCCCAAGCCACTTGCTCTGGCACCATATAATTTACACAGCATGCCTTTGAGCTTATAAAGACAGCCAGATGTGTGTGTGTGTGTGTGTGTGTGTGTGTGTGTCTGTGTGTGTGCGTGTATGTGTGTGTGTGTGTGTGTGTGTGTGTATGCGGCCTACGCCTCCTGCAGCTATGCTATATTTGCCCTTACCGTACTCTCCCCTTTTACAGTAATGGTGGTAATCCAAGGTGCGTGCCCAAACAGATCTTTTACACAAACACGCTCATGCACACACACACGCACGCACACACACACATGCACGCAGGGTGTGAGTAGGCCAAACAGTTCAGCAGCAATGTGCTAATGTCATCACCAGGGGAAGTGTTAGACAGAGAGGGCACACACAGGGATCACACACACACACATACACATACATATAAACACACACACCATGCTACCAAGCTCATTTAACCCATCATGTAAAACTGTGTGCACTGCTCTGCCTTGTTTTCAGAGGGGAATTCATAACTGTGTGTTTTCAGTATTAAATGCATGTGTAACTCTCTCTCTCAGTCTCCTTTTCTACCTGGATGACTGATTATCATAGTCCACTGAAATCATAACTAACAGTGCACACACTTTCCACTAGTGCAACAACATACTTAAGTCGTTCTCTGTGTACCTAACAGGTCGTATACAGGCCTAATAGCTGAGTCTGGTCTATGTGGGACTTCAGGTAGACTCAAGACCCCTGGCATGTCCTTGTTTTGCTGGTGGAAAGCTGCTCTAACTGGAATCTGGGGATCCCAAGGGGTCCTTGACAGGTTCCATGGGGAACCCCAGCCAAATTAGGAAGTTTGATTTCACTATTACTTCATAAACTATATAGAAATTTATAGGGATGGCTGTTGTGATCAGAGGTTTAACTCTCCCCACTGCTATCCCACCTATAATTAGTTCTCTATAAAATCATACCCGACAATAAATAATCATCTCAGACAAAACCTCATCAAATGGGGGCTGTGTGGCCTGATGTGTCTATGTGATGGAGTGGGGGCTTTACAATGAAAATGAAAATGTTTGGGATCCCCTGCCCTACGTGGCCAAGGCATATGGCCTTCATTTCAGCCTGGCTTCACTCAGACTGCAATCTACGACTAGAATTAAAAGTGTTTCCCCCCCTAGTTAAGGACTGTTTCAATCGCTCGAAATAATCCTTGCACAAACAAGATCAAAACAACTCTCTGTTATTGAAGCTCTATTGCAAAACAGCTCACCCTTGATCCTGCGCTACATGCCGATGTCTGCTCCTCGCTTGAAGAAACTCTTCACCGCTCGACGGAGTTGAGCCTCAAAATCCTTTAACGGTGATAATCCTCAAACAGTTGTGGGGTTGGTTTTTTTTTAGTTTACGTTCCCATCAGTAAAACGGAACTCGAGACGCTTGAATCATACATACGAAATCAACCTTCTGGACAAAAAAAAAAAGTCGCAAAGGCAAAAGCAGTCGCAACCCCAACCCCTGTGCCTCTTTCAGCTCCCAAGTTTTCTGCCTGTTTTCAGAGGAGCGACCCGTACACGCAAAAGACAAAAGTACAGACGCCGAGGATTTCCAACTTGGCCGTGGATAACAACGACGTGGTCTTCTTCTCTCCCTGGGACCCTTGGTATGTTTGTAGTAGTGGTCCCCCAGTCCAATGGAGGCGTCCAGGACAGAGGAGAGAGGGGCACATGCTGCGTTCAAGTGCTGTCGAACATATTGGAATTACGAGCTGAGGATTCACACGAACGAGCCAACAAAGCGGGGGATTTTCTACGATGCCCGAGTTGTCGCGATATGACCTGTAGGGGCCAGACAGCATAGACGCAGTGTCAGCAGCGGATGGTAAAAGTGATTTATTATACAGTTACTTTGCCTAATAAATGAATCAAAACATCAACTGCATGCCTGATGCGTGTTTTCCCTGTCCATTCGGCCACATCAGCACAAAGTAGTTCTGTGATGCTTTATTTATAAACTAAAACAACAGCTAGTGAAACACTGATTCTGTTATAGTGTCCAGTTTCTGTTATTTGCGATCAAAAGCAGTTGAATGTGCGACAGGTCGTGTTTACGCCTTTAAAGCTCGGAAGTCGTAGCTTTCGCGGGGTCCATGAATGCCTCAGCGGGTCCAGATGCCTCCTGAGTCCCGTCCCCTCTGCTCTGACATCAGACCGGAGGAATCTGAGGAATGCGAGGCTCCTGGGAGAAGTCCTCCTGGTTTAATGGTTTTTCAGGGGCCACAGAGGTGACTAAACGGCGAACAAAGGAGGTCCCCTCAGATATTTATGTCCCCTTTTGCCTTTTGGCCGCGGATGAATTACAGCCTCGCTGCATTTGCATACATTTTTAACATATAGTCAACGTAAAGCATTGGCAAGTATGGAAACCACATATATAAAAAATATTGTCTCTTTTAACCATATAAGCTATTTACGTATATTTATAACATATTGAGGAAATATACGTCAATATTATAAAAATGTATTATTTCAAATATGTTGTGCATGCATTTAAATACATGGTACAGAAATACATGGAATATATTTAGATGTATCTTGTCCCAGGATATGTTATGCAAGAGTGTATTTTGATACATTAGCATATCTCAGGAAACATTATTAATGAATATATGTATTAATATTTAAAATATTTACATATGTGCTCATCCCAGGATACAATAGGTTATACATAAATATATTTACTTACGTTCTGAAATAGCTTGCCAAGATATGGTAGTAATCCTATAATACATTTTCAAAGGAGATTATACAAATATCATAGTAAAATTCTAAATCCCTATGGAAGTATTATAGGAATATTTTAATGATACCTATAGGAGAAATACCCGTAGTACAATAAGGTCACTATAAAGTCACATTGTGTACCACAGAAACACTAAGTGTGGTGATTTTTCACTGGGGATAGTTGTCAGCCACAATAAGGGGGGAAATAAAGGAAAACGTGCTCACTGTAATGGCAGCAGATTATTGTGACCCCTTAAAGTTTTACACTTTAATTCATCCATTCATTGACAAATTCCAAACAAAAGATTAGGGCAAATCATACATAGTTAACATCAATCCTGCTTTTGGATCTATGGTGGACTCATGTAATGACTGAAGCGTAAAGGATGGAGTGGGTTCAGCCTGCAGAGAGAATCAAGAACGATTTGAACTCTCAGCACTATAAAGACAGACCTGCTTTTTTTTTATTTGTGACCAAATTGCGGCCTCTTGTGGCCAGCAGCCAACCTACAACAGCAGCCGTTAGAAAATGCTCAAACAATCTAATAAAAGCAAACATATTATAAATTAAAACAATTTAAAAAAGTAATAATAAAGGGTATAAACAACATAATAGTAAAAAAATAATAGGACAAAAACCATCACATCAAAGCAAGTTATAAAAACAGGCTTTAGAAAGTGATTTAAAAGACAGTTGTGATTGTGCCAACCGAAGCTCCTCAGGCAGGTCGTCACCTTTAATCTGAAGCCTGGACTTTGGAACAGCTAGAATGAAATAATCGAAATAGTCACACATGATGCATTGAATTTGCTGCCTTGAAAATAACCTTAAGGAAGTTATCTTGGGCTGTACGGTGGATGTGTCAAAAATCACTTCAAAGATCTATCTAGGGGGATCAGATGGAGAGTATGGGGTGAGAGAAAGAGCCAGTAGGCCTATTGGAGAATGGAGTGATCAGTGATGTGAAGAGAGTGAAAGGGAAGAAGTGAAGAGAGAGAGACTTTGAAGTTTGATGTTCCTACCCCTGACACACACACATACCACCCAGCCATAAAACACATCTCTACAGAGCATAACGGCCCCGAACGTGCTTGAAAGCCATCACATCATTCCTAAGAGAGCAATAAACATATTCCACCCTAAAGTGTGCAGAGAAATTCAGTAAAACACACATAGATCTCCTATGGGCAATATACACAGGTCCCAAAAATAAACATTTCAAGAGTAAAAACGTGCCCCAATTTATCACAGAGCACCGTTAACAAGGACATTTGCATGTTAGCAGTGAGAAAACACATGAACATCAGTCTCAATTTGACTACAGAAAGGACGTTCATTCCCCGCCTCCAGCTCAACCTGTGATCGCTCTTGGTCCCATGGAATATCCTCCAGAGCAAATGTCCCGACCTCTTAGGGAGTGGTAGCTGAACCTGAACCCTTTTTTTGAGATTCCTGACCTTCACACAGGCTGCATCTTTTACTGCCTGCCTGCCCAAACTGGCCGAGGCTCAGTTTGGTAAAAGACAGCAGTTTCTTGACAGCTTTGACAGTTTCTTGACAGCCTCCACTACAAGGAACTTAGACATAGACTTAGACAACATTTCCCTGGTGAACCCCGTCACCCTGGTCTGTTGTGCAAGCTGTGGAGCACAGATTATATTCAACATAATGCAGGAACATGTAAAAAAACAATTGGATAGTGAATAAAATGAAAAAAACACGTATTCTTTAAGGCAGTTTAGTCCAGGACCCAAATAAGAAGTCCTGACTCATCGTTCAAGAGACTAATTAATATGTAATTCTTTTTAGCCTATAAACATAAGTTGATCTAGTAATAGTGAGGGTATAATGGATATTTCTTCTTCTAGGGTTTTTCCCTAATGATATGCATTTGCCTCTTTTGTACCCATTTGGTACTTTTTCCAATAACTAATCATAGAGTTTTTCTTTGTACTCCTCCAAAAAACAAATAATAAAACTACGACACTGTCCAGAACACTGATTTGTTGTGCCTCTTCATCTGTAGTCCATCTGCAGTTCAACATTGCTGTTCCCTCCTGAGTCAGATTAACACCAACAGAGTCCTGCATCTGTCTCCTCTAGTTGGGCTGGTTTGTGATGTTGCATGTGAACCCTGAAACTAATCCCCGGTCTGTACTGCACTCTGACAGTCTCCTCCTGACAGTCTGCGATCCTCTTCACCCGCCACACAGAGGCACTCCACCATCACAGCTCACAGAGCGAGGCTGCTGTATGAAGTGCTGAGAGAGAGGAGGAGGACACAGAGCCAACACAATCAGTGTCATAATGCCGGTGAATCCACATGGAAGCATAACAACAATAGTAATAATAATTTTCATCAACATCATCATTGGCTGTTGTGGTCAACATGCCTGTTCAGTATCACATGGATTTCAGGAATGGAGAGAGGTGGCGGTCTCCATCTTTAAAGGCAAAATACACCCTAAAACATTTTAAAACGGTGGCAAAAAAATTGCTGATGTACCTTGTATTTCTGTGCCCATTTTGTTGTTTGTCGTTCAACAACAGGCAGAGACGCAAATTTCTCCATCAACCAAAGCCTCAACAGTCCAGAATGCATTGCAGTCACAAGACCCTGCGTTTGAGCCACTGCAGCCCAAGACAGAGAGAACCACCCAAAGCTATAAAAAGTGTGACCGCAAACAGAAATCGAATCACAAATCATACCATCATAAATCAGTGAGTGAACTCCCACCACCAACTGGTCCTGTGCCTGGAGGATACCACCAGCTGCAACACAACATCAAAGTTAAATACCCATCATCTCCTGTCTTAGCAATAAATAGCTTATGTAAATAACATCGCTGTCAGGTGAAAACACTGTATCTCCAAAATGTCAACATTCCAGGAGCTAAGAAAAACAGCATTGTTTTTTGGTTTCGTCAGCCCAAGAGGCCGGAGAATTTTCTCAACCCTCTGAGTGAGCATGTAATCCTTCAACTGAGTGAAAACATGAAAGTCACCAAAATTGGAGTTACATTGTTTTCACAGGACAGCGGTGATTAGTGTTCTACACTGTGTCACAGACCCTAATACCTGTGTGGATCTGCTACACCTGTAGGAATGAGCACCAGCCTCGGGCGCTTCGTTTTCACTCCACATCGTTCTGCCTAAACAATACAGTAGATTGATGTGATGATAATGAAGACATGCACTTAGTTAAATGCTAGTGTCTTTGATAGTCAGTGAGTCACACCCTGCAAAGCGTTGTCAGTTGAGATAAGATAGTTGACAGATAGACAGATAGTTGTTTTGGACTGGTGTGCATTGGATTGTATCATTAACCCTAACCCAAGATAATGAATAAACTCTGTCTATTTTCAACCTTTATTTATTCAGGAAGGGTTTGCTCTTTTCCAGGATCCTGCTGCTTCACATTCATGCAGTGACTCAAATTCACACCTAGCAGCTGCCCAGAACAACCGCAGCCTTCTGCTGTCGGCTGTTACCGACCCGCTGCACTGCAGCTGGGGCTTCAGAAGTTCATGAATGCCTCACCACTGGTTGTTGGGAGAGAGGAGCGTGTTACTCAAACACTTTCAGATTTTCTCAGGCTGTCTGGGGATTCAGACCGTCCACATTCCAGTCACAAGTCTGCTCTTATACTGTTGGGTTTAACCCATGTTGAATCCATCACTGTGGATTAAACATATCATAATCTACAGTATTCTGTGATAAGAAGTAATAAGCAATAAGGAGTGAGCGTACTGTAACTAAATTTAATCTTCTAATATTGTAACAAAGGCCCTTTTCCCTTTTTTTCACTCCATGATGAAGACATCAATCCTCAAAGGTTTTTTCATTTTTCTAGCCTTTCAACAAAAGTTTCCACCTGAACCACCTTAGTTCTTTTTTGTTCCTTTTTCCACTCATTAATTCTATCAGGCCTGCTTCTTTACCTCATTTCTATTATTTTCATCATTCACACTGTCTCATGTCATTATTTCTCTTCAAATACTCTGTGTGGGCGTACTCACAGCAGCCATTTTTCACAGGACAAAATTATTTAGATTAATACAGTATGCAACAAAATAAAACACAAGGAAACACAACAAAGACACAAAAAAGACACAAAATGGCATGTAGGAGAGACATAACAGACCCACTTAACCTATATAGCCTCACTTACCTGGCACCACCAACATTAGACCCTCAGTGAAGTAAAAACTGTCTTATTAGGAAAATCATTAGCAAACCTTATTAGGAATGGACAATAACATGGACAATGACAATAAGATGGTAGTATTTTGTAAAAATGCATTATGACCTATTGGCCATGATTGTGTACTGTTAACCAGACAAGTACCTTGGAAGTTACATAATATAAGAGTAAAAGCTTTAAATATAAAGTTTAAATCTGTCTAAGCATTTCATATATATACATTCAAAAAGGGCACAGTATTTCAAAAGGCAAAAACATCGCAAAAATGACAGTAAGAAATCACAAAATGTAAACAGGACAGTGAGTATTTAAGATATTATTGTGATAATGAGACATTCATTTGATAATACAGTCTTTGCAATATATTTGGATCCCTGTTGCACTTCACTGTGTCACTGCACGTCACCGCAGATCTCAGAGACCCGTCTATTTTTGGCAAAGTTAACAAACATCAATAGGAAAAATTAACAGGTACATCCACATTTTGAAGTGCTGTTGCAGCTCATCAGCAGGGGTGAGATGATGTGAAAGTGGGCGGATAGCTCAGACCTTTGTTTACTTGTTCTCATTTACCCAAACCGTGTACTACATGCAGAGATGGGCAGTATTTCTTACTTGTATTTGAAATACGTATTTCAATTACTTTTGAGTATTTTGTAATTGGTATTTGACGGGGCTGAAAAAATTCAAATGTAATTTGTAACAAGATACTTTAGAGTGGAGTAATTTTATATTTTCAAAATACTCAAAATACTTTCTCCATGATTCATAAAACAAAAAAAAATTAATGTAAATACATCTTACCAACCAGTGCAGTGGACTGTCCGTCAAGGTAAACATTTTATCTGAACTGCAATAACTATATAAAATATATCTTACTTTTTAGAATGTATACATGTTGAACGGCATAGGTAAAGGCTAAAGATGGCTGAGTATTCTCTCTACAGTGTGATTTGTGCGTATCCTTTTTACCCACAGGTTTTATACTGTGCATGTTTGATTGTTAAATTACAGAAGATTAATAAAAAAATGAAGCAGGCAGTTGGCAAAAAAGCTCTGTTGAAGCATTTAATCCAAGTATTCGAACACAGCTTCTTGTTATTTCTAGTGATTTCTTCATTTCAAGTCCAAGAAGAAAGGTTGAACAGTAAAGTGAAATCTGTCTGGCATTTTGGGGATACCGTATACTGTGTGAAAATGGTGTGAGTGTTCTCGTGTGCACGCGTGGATATGTGTGCAAGTGTGTTTATGCCTGGGTAAAATATGTACATGCACAGTACAGGCATATGCATAAACAGTAGCATTCTACTTCCTGTTCTTCCTTCCTGTATGGTTCAAACTCTCACCAGAGCCTTGTGTACATTAGAAAAATCTGAATGTTCTGCCATTTTGTACAAATTCTGAATGCCCAATGTTACAAATGTATTTTCCTGTATTTTGAAAATACAAAATTCATGTATTTTATCTTGATACATTTTCTGGCTCCAGTATTTTTGTATTTTATTTTGATACATTTATTTGAGGGGTATTTTGTATTTTGTAACAAGATACATTTTGATGTATCTTTGCCCATGTCTGACTACATGTTACGTCAGAGCGATTCAGAGCCAAGCACTATTACAGCTGAAATCTCAAGAATTATTCAAATGCAAAACGTCTGGCAGAAGAACCTGAAAATAAGATTCAGTTCAGTGATGTTTATGGACTTCTGACATCAAGAAGTCTTGTTTTTGAATATAATCATGTCGGGATACATTAGACATCCATTGAGTACATAGAGTTCTCTTGATAATCATGATAACAGCCATGATAATGATAATTATGATTACCTTATTGATTACCATATTATGAACAGACATATTTTGACTCTCTTTACATCTTGAATATTCTCTTTCTCTTTAATCCAACACTTCTGTTTCCTCTAATAACACATTATGTTTTCTGCAGGGACACTATAGTGTGCTGAGGCCCTGGTGAGACATGAGATGAGACTGTATTTTCAGAAGAGAGATAAAAAATAACTACTCCCTGCAGGTAGATAAGTTACTGTATGTCATGAGGTATAACAGATGGAATGCTGTAAATAAGGACCTCTGTATAACGGAGCCCACCCTAGTTTTTGACTACTCAAGGCCATACCACTTTCCCTGCAGGTCTGCAATATTAAATACAACAGATGTTTCATAGTCAAAGGACAGCTGGATCATCTGCCTCTTTTATTCAACACTTTGTGAGGTTAAACAATTATGTATTCAAATGGTTTCCCGCTCCTGACATGGAGGAGCAATGTACGAAAAGGTCTATAGTTTCTGACCTATTCATTTTATATGGCTGAAAATACCTGCAAATAACTAAAGTGACACTTTACATTTACTTATTCCAGTGTATTAACCTATGGGAAAGTATTGTAAGTACACAATATTACTGTGTAGGTACTTCTCTCCCTGATATATAATTACATAGTCATTCACAACGGTGTAACAACACTGTTTTAATGAAGCCATTCGAATGGCGTGTTACACCGTTGTACATTATGTATTAGGGAGATTTTTATCAAGTACCTACACAGTAATATTGTGTACTTATAATACCTTCCCATAAGTTATTCATGTGTATAATCTACAATAATCTGTCTCTGTCATTTTACATTCAGAATAATGAAAGTATAGAGTCAAAATCTCAGCCAAGTGTCACTGTCCATATTTATAGGGAGCTCACTGTGAATGGTTTGATTAATCAGTGTCTCTTACAGCACAAATTGTCTACTTTGTCCTCAAAACATCCTCATTTTATCTACTGAAAAATCTATACATCAGTAGAAAAGTGGAAGATGGATGGGTATTGGAAAAAAAGTGAATAGAAAAATGGTTTCCTTTGCAACGGTGTAACCTTTGCATGGGTTAGAGAGCACATTGTGTGCGTCTGTGTGTATCTTCTTGCAGTATTTGAAGTGTAGTAATGACATCTAACCGGTGAGTCAAGCCTTCCTAATGAAGTTTCCGTACATGGGTACAGCCTCACCTTCCAGATGGGAACCCACGGAAAACTATCCAATCAGTTAAATTGATTTGCATGCTTCTCTCCAGATCGCGGATGTGGCTCCCAGTGTTAAGATGTGAAAGATTAGGACTGACCTTTGAGGGATTTACTACAGTTTGACGGTAGATTAACACTCAAACACTGGCCTCTCTAAATGAGTTCTGTCTTGTTTTCAGTACACGGCAATGTAAAGATGCATCCAGGAAAAGCACCTGAGAGACAGACCCACAAACATCTTAACAATCACTCAGCCAAAGCACAGGAGGCTTATAAGTTGTTACCCAACCAGAGGAGGAAGAGGAGGAAGGGAGAGCAGAGGCAGCAACTTAACAGCGAGTCCATTAATGCTTCACTTGTTGTCTGGTGACGTGAGCCGGTCCGTTGATTAAGAAAAGAGTGCGGGGGTGGTCTTTACCTACCATTTACACACTTACACACACACACACACACACACACACACGCAAAGACACATAAACACATGTACAGAGCGCCCCTCCCCATCCAGCAGGCGAGATGGAACAGGAGCCCCCTTACCTCAATCACACCCTGAGGCCTTGAGACTCCAAGCACCGTACTTCATGTGTCTATAAAAAGAGCTCCCAGCACCGAGGAAGCAACAGCAGACCCTCTCCTACAGAGCAACTCATCACAGTGGAGAGAGAAGGCAGGAGAGAGAGAGAGAGAGGGATCACTATCTGAGAGTGTCGGCAGTCTAAAAGATCTGTGGAACAAGACAAGGGGGGGCAAAGAAGACAACAAGAGAGAAGAAGAGAGGTTTTGGAAAAGGTAAGCAATGTTATTAACTTGTCTGTAGATTGTTGCTGTTATTGCATGGATCAGCATTGTGTCTCATTGTTGGCAGCTTCTTGTTTTACTGATTTATTGATTGACTGACTGATCATTTTCTGATGTGTGCAGTTAGATTTGCTCTGTAAAATATCATCCAAGTAGATTTGCATTTCAAAATGTACGTCAGCTTCCAGCTGTCTCACAATAGGTGACATTTGACCATAATTGCTCTCCATTCAGACTTGCATTCACTCATATAGTTTACAGACTCCTTAAATAACTTTATAAAACAGTAACAGATGATAAGGTTTCAATCTATTTTAATTGCTGTTCACAGGCTTCTTTATCATAGTACGTCTGTGGAGAGCAGAGCTCAGCTGAGTGAGTCATACTGTAGGAAGAGTGTAGGCTCGTCTCTGCCAGACTTACAGAGAAGATGGCCCACCAAGGAGTCAGTCATTATGATAATAGAGGGAGCACAATGAGATGTAATTCCTCCTCAAAGGGAAGTAAATGAGCTCATCCTGTATAAATCAGTGGAACGCCAAGATGAAAAGTGTTGACTGGGTATCAATTCTGTCGAGGACACTTCAAACTTTTCAAATGATCTTCTCAGTGAATTCAATGGAATCAAATAACCGGTTGGACATTGAACATTGGACGTTGATTAAGATAAATTGGTCAGTGCTACATCCTAAACTGAGTCATTCAGAACTAATTAGAATGAGATAGGATGCTAATGTTCCTCCGGCAGGATGACTGGAACAGTTCAGCGCCTCTTATATAAAACCCTCTAGAAGTTGTCACTAATTGAATGATTTAGAGGTAATCTTCCTCAGGTAGAGGAGGCGAGAGAGAAGAAGAAGAAGCGGTAATTTGCAGACACACGGCAACAAAGAGGCGAGGGGAGGCGTTTGCCTGGTGGAGATGCGTCATTATTAGAAGAACTCATCGAAGGCTGCCGTCTATTCAAAGCCTTCAATTGCGCATCTTCCTCAGTATTCCATTGAGTGTTTCTGAGTATGCGTGGGATGCGTGAATATCACTTCATCACTATTGTGACTATATGTATGGTGTGTGCATGTGTGTACCATACACATCATTTTGTTTCTACATTGTATGATTGCACCTAAGTACGAAAGTGCATTGATTCGTTTCCCTGAAAGGCCCAGCAGTGGCACAAAAGCTAATGAAGCAGTCATTCAATACAAATCCTCATTGGCCATCACGGCCTCACAAAGCTCTCCGCATCACCTCTCAATAATCGTCTGTACATCCATCTATGAAAGGGCAGTATAGCCGAGGAAATTCAAAACCTTTTCACAGATTTAATGAATGAATAAATTCCACCATCGTCATTGTTGTTGTTTGTCCTTGAGCAGCTTTAAAGGGACTTTTGCTTTTTGTTTCCTGATCATCTTTTTCCAGCAGGGGCTCTGCGTGAAATCCTGCACCCCTTGGCAAAGTGTACCACCAGTACTAAAAAAGCTGCATTAATCCAGACTTTTGGGGGCCTCTAACAGCTTGGGGTCCACTGAAACATGCTCACCTTTTCCCTTGCTTTCAATATCATCTATCACTTTAATTCTGTATAGATGGGGGTGATGATGAACGGGAAAACCTGTTAACGCACACAGATGTTCGCAATGATGCCTCGAAGAGGAATGCTGATTTTTTTGTACCTGGGTTTACAGTCATTGTTCAACCACGGCATGCAGTGACAAATCCACTAATTAACTGACAAAGACACCAGCAGTTATATAAGGAAATAGTGAGAGTGTTATGCAATCGTGATGATCAACAGACATGCATTTCTTCACGCGGCTGTGACAAGCCATTCCTTCCTAATTTGCGTGTGATTAAAGAGGAATTTTTAGCACTATGGTAAAATATGCCACCAGGCCGCATCCAGACCGTACTGATGAGAAACTTAAAGAGAAAACCATAAAAGAAAGTCAGCAAAGGTATATTTCCTTACTGTTTTCATTCCCATGTGCAGTAACACAACAGGAGCAGGGCTTTGTGTGTCACTGCAAGGTTGGCTGATAGTCATGATTGTCTGTGTGTTCCCCCCTGCCACTGTACCAGGCTGAAGATGGTGTGTGTATCCTGGCTGTTAGCGGTGGTGATGGCCTATGTGTGCACCCCTGGGTTTGGGGCGATGTGTTGGGACAGCTCCATCTGCAACGACCTGAGCTCCAAGGACAGGCTACTGGTAGGTCTGACTGTCAGCACCATCATCTTCATTGTCACCTTCTTTGTTTTTAAAATCATTGCCATCATTATCATTCACAAAATAATGAGCGTTATAATGATGTTAATGATCTAGCAATGGACTCAATTACATTGCGTTTCAAACTGTTGCCTGTGTCTCCGTCTCCTTCCGCACAGGACTGCATTCACCTGTGCACATCCGTGTTCCAGGCTGAGTTCCCAGAGCTCGGGTCCTTGTCCCTGGACTCCCAGGAACACGACTTCTTACTGGGCATCCTGCTGTCCACCCTGGCCTCCGGGGAGAGGATCCCGGAGCCCACTCTGAGGGCCCGAAAAGACGAGCCGCGCTCCTACTCAATGGAGCACTTCCGCTGGGGAAAACCCACCGGCCGCAAACGCCGGCCTGTCAAAGTCTTCGCCTCCTCCCTGGAGGGCGGGGACTCTTCTGAGGGTGCTTTCCCCCCACAGGCACGCAGGCAGCTGAGCAACATGGAGGATGAAGAGAGGGACAACCTGGACGTGGAAAGTCACCAAACCCAGGGATTGCAGGGGGTGAGGTTCACCCCCAAACCAGACACCCTGTTGAAGGAAAGGAAAGACGGGACCTATCGGATGAGTCACTTCCGATGGGGGAGCCCACCTACTGCTAAGCGTTATGGCAGTTTTATGAAGCCGTGGGAGAAATCTCAGGGACGCCTGGTCAAGCTCTTCAGGAACGTTATCGTGAAGGACGCTCAGTAGAGGAGAAGGGGATGAAGGGGGGAAGGAAGGAGAAGGGGAGAGGGAGGGTGAAGCCAAGAGAGTCTAATTGCAATTGCATGTCCTTAAAACCCATAGCTCTTCAGTTAAAATTACAGGAACTTGTCAATATCATAAGCATGTTGTTGAGTTTCTTTTTTTGGACCACAAGTAATTTTGATGCGACAACCTTAACTTAAGGTAAACAGATGGTTTAATGTTAAAAAAAACACACTGATGCACCCACCTACTGCTTTGATCTTCATGGCCTTGACTTGAATGCTTTCTGAGGAATATTGTTTCTTGTGGGCGACACACAACGTCATTACTGATCCATTCAATCAAGGAACTGAACACTGAATGCCATTCCAGGGTAGGAGGTGGGTGTGAGGAAGATTATTTCAAAATTAGATTTTTCCTGTTTATTTTCACAGAGGTATATGTTGCAACATTTTGTAATTGAATACAATATTAAAGATCATACTGTTTGTGGCAAACAATAATGGTGACTGTCTGACTGATTTCAGATGATGAGCAAAGTCTGAAGAGCTATTGAGTATAGATGAGATACATCAAGCAGCTTAAACTAGCCACCTTGTCCAAACCTTACAGTCTATGGTCCAAACATGTTACAATTTAATTGTAATACACAACATCCATGAGCAAAAAAAAAAAAAAAAAGTATAAAATATAAAAATATGAATTAAAATTATAGTGGTGATAGCTGGAGAAAGTTCATAGTGACTTATGGTTAATATATGTGATGTGGGACTTAATTGCACTAAACATGCTCCATATACTGGTGGTGAGGAGAGAAACTGACAAAAATGGAGGAAAAAAAAACAGGATGAGACTGAGAAGATAGAAAGCCTGAAGCATAGCACCAGCATTATTGAGTTTCTAAGCTGATGAGTGCTGACAAGTGTTTGGATGCTATACTCTGTTGTCGGCTGCAAAAGGAGGAGAAAAGACACCGCTAAGATAAGTATGTTGAATTTAATTCTGACAAAACATCCAATCGAATGACAGACAGGGGAATGAAAACCAAGAGTAGCAACAGGTGGCAAATACATACACAATACAGGCATTACCCCAAGTAGTGTCTGACAACAACACCCACCACACACTGTCCATTACAGGCAGATAGAGAATACCACTATGACCACTGCGGAGGAGACGAACAACTGCCTCGAATACTGCGGTGAACACTGCAACAGGAATGATTAGCCAGTCATGTGTTTGTGCATGCAGTCGAGTCTGAGACTTTGTGATCCATGACAGTCTCTCTGACAATTAGTTGCCCTGTGTTTAGTTTTGAGTGAATATTTATCTAATACACAGGATGATGATGCTTCCACAGCATTCTGTATCTCATGCAGTTGACTTTTATGTCAATTTTTGTTAGGAGAAACATTTTTTTTTTTTTTACCAGGATTTCAGTATCATCAGTAACAAAATATTCAATTACAATGAACCAAATCAGAATTTAATGGTTACAGACAAGTTTATTCTCACAGATGGTCATAGAACTGTACAGCACAGCAACGTCACTAGCATGCAAAGTCGGGTCTGACACTCATAAGGCATTTTCTCCATGTAAAAGCTGCCTTTGTCACTAGGTAATCCAGTTTTAAAGTGCAAAGTTCACAGAATCAATAGATTTGACCTACAGCACTACATTGTAAACAAATACATTTACCAGACATGTAAAATGACAAAAGTAAGATTGGATTACTGTCCGTTAACATTATGTTACACTATGCAATGACAACAAGCGGATCAATAGATTTACACGTCTTCACTGCCAAGTTGCAAGGTGCTGTAAGACAATTTACAAGTGTGGCATAACATAGGTGTCACTGGAAAGGGTTAGACAGCTGCACATTGCTCTTAAGATACCTTGTTCTTCATCAGAGTGGAGGAAGAAGTCATTGGACTTAACTGTAAACTGTGTTTGAATAGTTTTACTTGGGTAATGATTGAATATGACACACACACACACCATATGCACGTGTGCAAACACATCTGCATGAATGCAACACTTCACATACACACATATATACAAATACACATGCAAACACACACACACACACACACACACACAGATAAAATGAGTAAACATGAATGGTGCTTAAATGCACATGGGTCACTGGGCAATCTGATACACTGGCATGTATGGACGTAAATATACACACACAGGACACTATGGTAACAAACCAATAAAACCAACATAGAGCCAACTGGGCCGTAACACAGGACCATCGGGGACAATCCAGACACCATTACATCCATGACACAGGATGATTATGGCAGCGACACTCGCCACGCCCAATGGAGTTAATTCACAGAAGCACATGAGGGGGGGGGGGGGGGGGTCTCATACAATGTCACAAAACTGAACGGTCACTGCACCATAACAAGAACAGAAGGTACGAATCAAAACACACAAGAGGATCTGCTACCTACACTTGGGCCTAGTTAGCCTGAATGTTATAATCTCTCTCCGCATTGTCCTCACTATCAGTATGCTACCAGAGCAACAAAAACACATCAGGCTAATGCCAATTTATTGCCAATATACTTTTTTATACCTGTGTGTGTGTGAGTGCATGTGCACGCACACACACAAAATGGCTTTGAGATTTATTCAAATCTAGTTGTATGAAACAAATGCACTCCTTGGAGGCTGCAACAGCAGTTAAGGTATAAATACAGAGTGCAAACTCACCCCAGCATGACTAAGGATGTAATCACTAAATGACGACAATAGGGGGGAGGGGGGTTGAAACTATAGATGATTGTGCTAAAAGCTGTCTAAAAAAAATGTGGCTAGTAATGAAGTTGAAAATAGCAGTAAAATTTGTTTTCCTTCCAAGATGATCAGATGGGCTCATTAATATTTTGGAGGGATAGTCAAACCTCACTAGTGGGATCCACTCGCCTCGCAGGCGGGCCATGTTTCGACACAAGTTGCAGATCTCACTCTTATCTTGATCTGATGTCATGCTGGTTAGTTATTTGAGGACAAAATTTTAAAAAAGTATTTTAATACTACGTAAGTAGCTTTCTCCCTTATCTACGGCCAGAATCAGTGCAGTGACGGTCTAAAATTAGATTTAATATATATACACAAAAACACTCCTATACATCAGCTTATAGATTTATACTATATTTCTCTGTATATACACATTTATATGGCAAGGAAAAAAATAAAGGTTCCTTGAATGACTTTCTGCTTGTGTTTGATCTGGTAAACATCATGGTAAACACTTCAGATCATCAAGTGTTTACAGCGGTTATGACTGTGTCTGCCGAGTGTGTTTTAGACTGAACGACACTGCCTCAGTCTACTTTGAACTTGAGTCACCTAATAAGGCACACTCACTTTGGGAGAATAGCACACAGGTCAACAATTATCTTTCTTTTAAATCAAAGCTAAAAAACAAAATACCAATGTGATAATAATATTAATCATAATAATAAAAACGCAGTGGGGGAATGCCCCACATGATACAAAAGCACTTATGGCTAACAACACTAAAAAGGCAAAACAAAACGCTACATTAAAGCATTGAGCACTAAACACACGGTTTAAGAGCTGAGAGATTTGGGTGAAAAAGAAATTAGTTTCCATATATTAATCAATATTACACTCAAACATAATTTACAACATTTTTAGCAGTAGAGTCCACCAAAAATACACTGTCAAGAAAATTAATGCATCTACGCTCTTCCTTTGACCATAAAATCATGACAATAAAAGAAATGCAACATATAATTTCACAAAAAAAAATTATGTTCAATCTACTTTTGAAAAGCCATTGTCAAAAAAAGACGATGTGGTGAATTGTAGTGCCATGAAAGATCATGTTTCCAGTTATAGGGCATGCACCAAGTCAACTCAGCCAGAGAGTGTGGGCCTTAGAATATTTTATCACTCTTTCACTAAATTTCCCCCACAGTTCTTGGCAATGTCTCAATTGAAAATAATCCTAAGAACCAGTTGGTGGAAGTCAAATAGGCATCTAAGGACAACTGAGGGAAATAGGATAAATTAACAGTTTGCGTTGCTGCTGCATTCATTTACATTTGCCAGCTTGTTTTGTCTGCGGTCACAGGGCGAAAGGAAATGTCAATTCAGGCAGTTAGGGAAATGAAAAGGTGGCCCGCTCTTCAGTTGGCTGCACACGCTGCGGTTGTCCCCCCATTCCCTGTGGTTCTTTGATTCAGCGGTGAAGTTGCCTTTAGAGCGCAGAGTAAGGATCAGTTTGCCCCTCCCCGACCCCCATGCCTGACCTCAACCGTTAAGATAGGGAACCTGCAAAACTGACACCTGATCAGTAGCTTTGGGCAACTGCACCTTACACACGTTCAGTGACTTTTGCAGTGAACTCTCTGGGCTAGTAAACGCAAAGGTCAGGAAACTTCATCTCGTAGACGGGCACAGATCGACTCTGGCTCTGGCCGTAACCCGACGAGATGGTTCCAGACGGGCTGGGCGGCGGTCTGCAGGGAGCAAGGGGACAGACCACGAGCAGCATCGTCATTGTCAACACCATCATCATCATCATCAGTGTAATCATCAACGACTTCGAGTCAGCATCACTGTCATCAATGTCATTATCTCCTTTTACCGTAGCATCAAACTCTATTGCCTTCAAATATCTCACAGCACTGTCTCTTACCTGATTGTAATCTCGAAGATCTGATTCAGTTTGCTCTGCAGTAATGTGGCCTGGACAGGACAAAAAGAGTCATGTAAGACAATAGCAACAAGTTGAAACAAGGGAGAAATTTGTTTGAAAAAGAATGTAGATGAGAAGACAATGATGTTTTTGTTGTACCCTGGCACCACAGTGGGCAGCTATCTCCTCGAAGGGGGCCTTCTGGAACTTCTCCACCACTTGCCTCCTGCGCTCCCTCTCCTGCTCCTCCATACCCACACTGTCCACTGGAGGGAGACAGACGTTATTTAATACTTTCATTTCGATGATGCATTAAATGCTTAAAGCTACAATCCGCAATTTGTGTTCAAGTGCACCTTCTCACAGCTGTGCAAGGAATGACAACATTATATATCCCCGTTTTTTTTTGTGTATTTTTCCTGCATTCAAGCACCTGGCAGCTTATTTCCAGCGCAAATCAATTTCATTTCAGTTCGAGAATTTGGAAAAGAATGTTACCTGAACAGGTATGTTACATTATTTTCTTTGGTCTCTGCTACACTAGAGGCGTGGCTGTGGCACTTCGCCTCACCACTGCCTCCAATACAATGTTTACAAAACAAGCACAGAAGTGGAGTGATGCAATGGGTGCAACTTCATCAATCACGGATTGTAGCTTTAAAACCACAAATGCTGATAAGTGAGTTGACATACCGATGGCATTTTTCAGGGTTTCAAATGTAATCTCCTCTGCTGGTGTCCTCTGTAGAGCAACAGAACAATGAGTGCAACAAGTAGATTTATGAAGAAGTTTTGCAAATAGATGAGGTGAATGCAAGTGTGTATTATGTAACATGAGAGAAACAAAGCTTTACACACAAGTGCTAAATTGCCCAAAACAACTGTGCGATAGATATTACAGTTATAGGCCATGATGTTCAAACTCAATGTCATGTCAATGGTTTTAGCGCTCACCTCCTCCTTCTCCGGACTGTTCCGGGACTCCACCTCCACCTGGAGTGAGATGGTTTCTCCGATGCTCTTTCTCTTGGACAGACGGTCCTCATCTGAAAAGACAAAGTTTACAGTGTTCAGCGAATTCCATTTATGTACCCCAAAGGACAACTCATGTAAGATGTGCGGTGTATGTCAAACCACAGATGATTTTTGAACAGGTAACATTCAGGCTGTAGAAGAGGTAACACTTGAGCTTTTGCGGTTTCATTCCTCCAATTTAATGAGATGAAGACTCAAACAGGGCGCAGATTCATAAACAGTACAAATTATCTCTCTCTAAAGACTGAAACTAATTCTATCCAAGCAGATAAACACTGTTTTTCATCAAATTGTGTCATTATATGCCTTCATCAAGGCTGCAGGGTGGCCAAGTGGTTACAACAGCTCTGTAGCAAGCAAGTCACGCAGAGAAATATCTGGATTTTTATGATTACTATTAGTAATTTAACTGGTTGGATTTTTTATTGGTTAAGAATATAAAGCTAGACTAATATTAGTTTTGAAATTTTACTGAAATAATTAAATCTCAAAACACATTTGTTTTTAAAAAGCAAGTGCAAACATTTCCACGCTCACTTGCTGAAGTTTCCTGGAACAAGACACTGAAGCCCTACTAGCTCCAGGGGAGCCCCTCAGTTCTGCACTCTCAAATTACACATGGGACTCAATAAAACATCACATTATGTAATAATAGCACCATGATGAAGGCACAACATAGCTGAAACATGTTGGTGAGTCAAACAGTTCTTTACCTAGAGAAAAGAGCACATTTTTCACTGTTTCTTGAAAGAACTCCCCCACTTGACCACATTTGACCAGTGAACACACAACAGCAACTACTGGCCTTCTGGTTACACCTCCACTAACATTACATTACAATATATGGGGCTCATCATCAGGGCTCCTTACCAGTGTACTGCGGGACATAAGGTGTGGCCAGTCTGTCTGTGTTATACCCACTGCCTCCCAGGACCTCAGTGATCTTCGACTGCAGGAACAACACGTCCCCTTCTACCTTCTCCAGCGAGGAAGGCAGCCTGGGCAGGAAGGGTGTGAGGAGTAATAGGAGACAAAAGTAGGAAAGAGTCAGATAAAGGGGTCGGCCGTGAAGGACCGCTTACTCAGCAATGCATAGAGTACAGAGATCGGAGAGGTCAGCGGAGGAATTTCTTACGAACACATGAATTCCAATCTGCTTCATCAGAACAGCAAAGTTCAGACAGACAAAAGGATAAGACTTGAATGACAGGTGTATAATATCTAGGTTTAGGAAGAATGGAGGACTGAGTGTGGCTGGTACGTACTTTGGGCTCTCTATGAAGACGTCCTCAGGCAAAAGGTAGGGACTCTCTTTCTGTCTCACCTCAATTACCTGAGGGAGAGAGGAGAAAGGCAGTTTATTAAACAGAGTTTCATGATATTCACACACACACACACACACACACACACGCCCAGGCCCTGACCTCGTGTATGTGCTGGCAGAAGGCTGGGACAGTGGTGAGCTGGCAGATGAGGTTGAGGTAGGCGGCAGCGAGGGCATGGACAGCACAGCGGTTATAAACGGGCAGAGACTCGTCCGTTGAGAGTGCCAGGTCCTGCAGCGGAAACACAGGGAGATCAACCGGAGATCAACTAGTGCATGTGTGTCTATGACTCTGTCTTTATATTTGCATGTTCCCATGAGTGTGCGTATGCATGGCTGCATGCCCATGTATGGATACCTGCAGGGCAAGAGCCAGGCGGATGAGGTCCACCACCACCTCCTCGTTGGCCAGCTCCATGCTGAGGAGAGCCAACAGGGTGAAGAGGGTCTCGTAGTGCTGCCGACCGCTGCTCTGCTCCTTACAGCCCAGGTAGATGTGTCGGTACAGCTGCTGACCATGCTGGGGAGGGGAGGATGCACAGGGAGACAAGTGAGTCGAGAGACAGAGAGAGAGACAGAGAGAGAGTCCTATTTCTAATTTTATTTACACTAACTAGTCCAAGTTAGACAAATTTTCTTTAGTGAGAGATTTACATTACATTCTGTGCAAGAGGTTGGGAATTTTTTTTAAAACAGGAAAAGCAGAGAAATGATGACAGTGTAGACAACAGGGCTAGGCATCCAAAGACAATACAGCACCATTTTTTGGTATTGATATTGATATCCATTTCAAAGCATCAAATGGTCTTGAAGGGTATGAAAAAGCTTCAAAATGTTGGGATTATTTCATTCATTTCATTATTTTTCATTGCAAGCAGCATGTATCAATTTAAACAAAAAATAATTTACTCTATTGCATAGCAGAGCATGAGATTACTCAATAAAAAGGTATCAAAAAGTATTGGTTTAATACCAGCACTGAATTTAAAGTTTCAGAATCGGTATCCATGATACCCAGCCCGGACAGAGACGGGGATATGGAGGAAGAGGACATACCTTCTTCATGAATAGGTTGTCCTGTCTGGAGCACTTGTCAACTTTGAGCTTGAGCACAGAGATGTCGGAGATAATGCTGCACAGAAAGACACACACACACCAATTATAACTAAAGTGCAAGTTAGGTTTGGTAAAGCTGACTGGCCCAAGCTGATTACTGAACCGATTACTTGTTTCTACCGTGCCAAAACTCAACCCAACTGACACCCACAAGACCACAGAAACAAAGATGGAAAACCACCCAGGGTCCAAACAGACACAGACAGCCAGACAAACACACACACACTTAATTCCTTTGTTTGAATCCACTAAATTAAATTTGAATTTACATTTATAGTGCATTAAAGCTGCTCTAGACAACTTGATGGCCTCAAAAGGCAATGAGAAGAAACTGTTTGAAATTTGGGGAGTGCATATAATGTGACATCAGTAAGCTGCACACTCCTCAGACCTAAATTTCATCTTCTTTGCTGCTGGGGGTGAAGAGATGGTGAAGTTAATGCTTTACAGCAGGTTAAACATTGCTGGTGAGTCCAGAGCTAAAGCTCTTAAATAAGTTTGGTGATTTTAGACCTGTATATAATTTGTCTCTTACATACCTGTAGTACTTGGACCCACAGAGAATATTGGGTGTTAATTTTTTGGGTGTTTTCCCTGTTGGTTGAAACAGAGAGCTCTGTTGCTAGGCCTCTTGCTGCTAACTAGCAGTCCAAACGGGGTTGAGAATATCTCCAAAAAAGCCAGTCTGTGAAAACGATATGGCGACCAAGCAATGTATTGACAGTGCGAAAACTAAGTGAAAACAAATGTGTAGAAATTTATGTTAAAGCATAAAATTAAAATAATAGAGAAATCTGTTTTGCATAAGCATTCATCCCATTTGCTTTGTTTGGGCTAAATTGCCATACTAGCAAAAAATGTGCTATATATGTCATATAGATTGTATTTAGTGGTTCTGAACAATGTTTTCCATTTAAACTTTTTTAAAATTTGTCTTTCTTGTTAACAAAGCTGAGACCAGGTCCCTTAATGGGACTCGATGGGATTTTAGGGTATAGGATGGACTGTCCACCAGAATGCTGGTTAATTTATGGATGACAGTAGAGAATATAAATCATCCATTTCCAGTCACTATAACTGAAAATCCAGAAGGTACAGTTTCAGTGCAGTTTTCCAGTCCATTTTTACTATGGAAGTTAATGGAAAAATGTGATGGGAGGGTGATGATTTATATTGTCTCTGAAACGTCAAGAACTGGACTCTAATGTCATCCATAAATTAACCATATATCCCAAACTGTTGAAGTATTCTGGTGGACAGTCCATCCTACACCCTAAAATCCCATTGAGTCCCATTAAGGCACCTGGTCTCAGCTTTGTTAGCAAGAAAGACAATTTTTTTTAAAAAGTTTAAATGGAAAACATTGTTCAGAAACACTAAATACCCTATGGAGCCTACAAATGGCTTTTTTGGTGATATTTTGACTCAGGAAACAATATTCTCCACGGGTCCATGTAAGAGACAAATTATACATAATGTCCAAAATCGCCAAACTTGTCCTTTAAGTTTTGATTTGTCACCTCCTGTGGGCGTCTCAGTTAGGGAGGATGGGACGCTCTTCTCTACTGCAGCCCCTTGTATCTTACATACAAATCTTGTCTAGTGTAGCTTTAAATAAAATTCAGATATTGCAGAAGTTCAACATGACTCAATGGCAGCTGCACAAGTTGCAACATCATTTCCGCTGCGCCGCAAAAGTTTTTTGTCACAATAAGTCATCTGAAAGGATAGAGGACACAGGGTGAGTCTGACCCATTATAATAACTTCCCTTCATATGCTTCAATTGTCCCTGCTCTACTAAATAACAAATCTTTTACTTCTCTTCAGGTTTCCCAGACAGATGGGGGTCGGGACCTCCCAGGGGGGGGTCGCAGGATAATTTTGGAGGGTCGCAAGATGATTTATGGGATAGGAAGGAAACATATATCTGCTGTAGAAATTTATTATTGTGTAATTTATGCTCATGTTTTTTTCTAGTGAAATACTGTATAGTTTTCAGCCTGTAGGAGCTCCTCTGATAATCAAATGAAACGACCTGAAAACAGAAAATCATTCTTTTGTTGAACTGTTCACCACTCGGCATATGCAGCCTGTAAAGGGGGTTGCTTTGTTTTAAAGGATCACAGGCCAAAAAGTTTGAGAACCACTGTCTAAATATACAGACCTCCTAAACTGAATAGTGACTTCATTTAATCATTTTCTGAACACCTGGCTGTTATCATGCCTCTATATGATCATATTCTTATTCTTGGTGATTTTAATATCCATGTTTGTTGTTCCTCTCACCCACTTGCCTCAGAGTTTATGTTACTTACTTCAGTCTCTTAAAAGGTACTACACACACGGGACATAGACCTAGTACTGTCTTCAGGTTTTACACCAAAGGATGTGGTAACAACAGATGTTTCTGATCTGAATCAACTTCTACTCTGATCTTCTGCTGTAATTCTGCTAACAGGTTCTGTGAGACCCTAACCCTAACCCTAACCCTTCACTGCTGTAAATAACCAGACTGCTTCTAGGATACCTCCTGGCTCCACTGTTGTGTTAGTTGATGGCTTTAACAGAAACTGCCTCTCCATCTTTGATTCAACTGCTCCCACTGGAGAGAGAAATTTGAAAGTTCAACGCTGGGTCAATGACCATGCACAATCAATTAGGAGACACTGCAGGAAAGCAGAGCGTATCTGGAAAACAAACTAGGAATCTCTCTGGACATTCTTAAAAGCCTTATGACTAAATACCAAAGAGCAGTTTGAGCTACATTATGTTACTTTGTCATGGTAAAATAGAGATATTCAATCTAAATAATGTGTTGGGGCTCACCCAGAGAAAATGCACCCATCAGCGCTTTATGAGACCACTAGTTTGTCCCATTCCAGCCCCTGTGGTCGGGCATGATCAGTGGCGAATTGCACAGGAAGTGATGCATTTTACGCATTAGGTAAACAAGGAAGTGGAATTACACTGATCTGCGGACTATTTTGGACTGTAGTAGGTACGGTGTAGCATGGCAGAGGCAGATCTACACGACTGGCTTCTTTGCCTCTGTGTTCAGCTGTCCAGAAAAAAAAGAATCGGATATTTTGAAAGTCTTCAGGCAAAAAAGGAGAGCAATAAACAGCGCAATAAAACAATAATAATTATCGCCACTGCCTTTACTCAATGGAGAGAACTCAAGGAGCGACAAGGAAAAAGAACCAATGCAACAGCAGAGATAGCTCTTTACTGGATAGGTTAACTCTTATTTATTAGTTATTTATTCACAAATTTTGATTGTTTTAAGCATTAGTGAATATTGGGACTAGGAGGTTACCTCATTAGTGCAGTTTAAATATGGCTATGTCTGTAGCCTAGGCACTAACCATTGTAGTTACCATAAGGATAAATTGTTAGCCTAGTGTTAGCAGTTAACCTGTAGTTACCATGAGTAGAAGATTTTAGCAGCTAAGCAGTACAGTCACCACAAGAGCCAGTTGTTAGCCTAGCAGCAGAAGCCACCACATACTGTTGTTGATATCTGAATGAGTTCCACGTGTTTCCATGTGGAGAGGATGAGCTGCTACAGAGAGAGCTGCTAAAGCTGCAGAAAACATAAACTCCATGCGGTGGCACTGGCTTCTTTATTAATGTTAACCTAGGATAGCCAACGCTAGTTAGTATTTGGGCCCTGCACCTTTTCTCATCTCTGTGTAAGGGTAAGTCCTTATTATTATTATCCTATATATCCTATATACATATAGAGAGAGAAAATTGTCTCTCTCTTATCTGCAGTTAGTACAGAATGCAGCAGCAAGGCTCTTAAGTATATCTAGCAGATGTCACTATATTACCCATATTTTAGCTTCTCTACACTGGTTGCCAGTAGATTTTAGAATTGATTTTAAGATTTTACTGATCACCTTTGTTCTAGCACCTGGCTACACCTCTGACATTTTAATCCTCTATGGGATAAATCACAGCCTGAGATCCTCAGACAGGGCACTGAGATCTAGGCTGAAAATGAATCGGTGATCAGGCATACTCAGTAAGGGTTTGGAAACCTATTAATGCAGAGAATGAACATAATTCTTAAAGCTGTTTGGCACACACACACACATTCATTCACACACGCTCACACACAGACCTTATGGTGGAGAACTTGGGCCTGTTGTCGTGTCGGTCGATGAGGCTGAGGAGGATGGTGAGCACCAGCAGGCGAACCTCTGGATCCTCCGTCAGCGAGAAGGAGAGCAGCGGCTCCAGGAAGGAGCTGGGCAGCGCTGTCAGCATGTTGGTGGTCTGGAAGCCCGCTGTCACCTGACAGACAGATGGACATAAGCAGTATTGGGTGTACAACGTTTCAGGGATGATGAAAATGCAAGTACACGACAGCTGGGTTGCACTTAACGTCTGAGAAACAGCTGTAAAAAACAAATAAATAAATACAGAGGGTTGGGACAGGGCTGTGAATTGTGACCAAAAAGTCCTACTTTTTAATAGATATGCATTTCGAGTAATATACATCAAACTGTGGGAGTTGTAAGAAAAATCACAGCTAAGGTGTGAAGATTTATAGCTAAGGTTTAACATAAAACATTTACTTCCTTTTTTAATTAGAAACTGCTCAATAAAGACCAGACATGATTTGTAGAAAATGATTTTCTCTGTAGTGCTGTACACTGTGATGAAGTTTGATAGGGTACAGCTATGGGTGAAGTGTCTCACCCTGACTGATTGGACTGAATTTGTAGCAGAATGAAAGTAGCAGCACTATTTTATTGATTCCACAGTGGGGATCCTTTACCACTGAAACACCACAGTAACGTACAGTAATGCACAAAGCACTCACCTAGAAAGAACACACTGAAGCAAAACAGAAAATAATCAGTACCTATGCTATGAAATCCCCACAAGCTGTATAGACTTATCTGTCTGTCTCTCTCTCTCTCTCTTTTTGTCTCTCTCTCTCTCACCTCTGATCTGTCTATCTTGTCCCTGCCATCTGCACTGGTTTATAGTTTATCTGGAAAAAGGACAGACTCCAGCACACTATTCTCTCTATTTCACATTTGTGTGAAAATAAAACACTGGTTGAAATCAACACCATCTGAAAAGTTTGTGGTTCCTGCTTCAAAACCCCAAAAAGTTTTGAAACCTTCTAAATAATAACATGAGAATCGAGACTTACCTGGACCAAGGACTTCAGCAGCATGACCTGAATCATCCTGGTACCCTCGGGCCTGGGGATAAAAGACTCAAATTTAAATCCTTTTATTCACCAACCATTTAGGCCTAAAATAGTTTGTTCACAGTGCACTGTTGAGTTGAGGGATGGAACGAGGTAAAGCAGAGAGTTACATAAACACTAACAGTGAAGTGGCATTCAGTTCTGAGAATTGGCATAATAAGATGACGTCAATTGGTTTGTTAGTGTGTGTGTGTGTTGGGCAGATATAAAGAAAACAAAATGGAATATGTGTGTGTGCGCGTGTGTGTGTGTGTGTGTGTGTGTGTGTGTGTGTGTCAGGAAGACATATAGAAAAGGGACTGTGTGTTTGTGTGCGAGCCCATGTGTGCATGTGAACGTGTGTGAGCGTCTCACCCAGAGGCTGTGGAGGCCAGAGCAGGGTGAACCCCGGGGACAGGGATCTTGCCCATGATGAAGAGCATGACCTCTGACCTCTGGTAGGTTGGCAGAGTATTGGCAAACGAACCTGAGAGAGAGAGAGAGAGAGAGAGAGAGATGAGTGACAGAGGGAAAAGAGGAGAATGTAAAAAAGACAAAGAAGGAGAAGAGAAGAATGGGAATGAAGGTGTGCAAGGGGAGAGAAACAAAAAACACACACACACAGTCATGCATATCCAAAACAGGAAAACTCTTGTAGTAATTATTGCAGTTAAAGCAGGCAAGGTAGATACACACACACACACACACACACATTAACTAACTGATAGTCATGCTGACAGCCTCCTGCAGACACACACACAAACGAACTAACTGATAGTCCTGATGACAGCCTCCTGCAGAGACACACACAAACAAACACCACCAACTAACCAATGGTCCTGATGACAGCCTCCTGCAGAGAGAGAGACACACACACACACACACACACACACACATAAACACCACCAACTAACCAATGGTCCTGATGACAGCCTCCTGCAGCTGCCTCTCCTCGTGAGTTTTGATGATCTTGGTGCCGATGTTGCTGCCGGCGTCATAGGAGCCGGTCAGCTCATAGTCCACACTCAGACGGAGCTGCCGCAGCAGGGTGTTGAACACCTCCAGCACTGTGGGGCCTGGACACACACACACACACACACACACACACACACACACACACACACACACACACACAGGGTAAATAAATTAAAGGCACAGTTAACCCCAAAATGAAAAATCTGTCATGTCTGATCCGGTTTACAACTCAACACCCAATTGAGAGTTCTTGGTTGGCTAGTTGTAAACAGAATCATCCCATTTCCTTGTTTCAGCTGCCATACTACACAAGAAGAAGTTACCGTTTCCTCTACCCAGAATAATGCTACATGACGAGGTAAATAAAGGCCTTTTGGACTCTCAGTGCAACTGTGAGTTCAAAACACTTGTACTGTTTAGAGAAATTTGATGGTCATTTTATGCCCTTTTTGTAACTCTACCCAAACAGACCACATTCACTTCAATTGGGGAAGAGCTGAGATGGAACACACACTCGCTGTGTGTTTGATGGTCGTATGAGCTTCAGTGGAGTTTCAATTGACAAAGGGGTGAGTAGATAATAACAGAATTTTCATTTTGTGGTGAAGTGCTCCTTTAACAAGTTGGAAGGAACAGACAGCATTCTCCTGCAGTCACAGTGTTTCACATACGCAGGCAGGAATGCAAATTGAGTATGTCTGCATGTGTGTCTGTAGCTCTGTGTGAGTTTGTGTGGTGTGTGTGTGTGTGTGTGTGTGTGTGTGTGTGTGTGTGTGTGTGTGTGTGTGTGTGTACGTGTGTGTGCATGTTGTGTGCGTGTCTTCTCACCTACAGAACCGCTGGCTGCGATGGCTGCTGCCTCCAGCAGGACTTCCACTATGCCAGCTCGCACTGTGGCTGAGTTCTTGCTGTTGGCGTCCAGATGACCGAGGAGCTGCTGAATCACCAAGTGAGAGTGCTGGGACTAGGAGGAGAGAAGCAAGGAGAGAAAGAAAAAATAATGAATGAACGAGAAAACAAATGAATTCAAGACAGACAGAATGAAATCCCATGACAGAGGCAGAGTGAGAAAGAGAGGGAGAGAAGTGGAGGGCGAGGGTGGTTGGTAAATTAAATCATTCAACCAGGTAGCAAGCTAAAAGCTGGAGGCTGGAAATAAAGCACTTTAGTGTGACTTGCATTTTTCAGTCAGCTCGGAGTTAAGCTAAGGCTGTGAGTAGAAGGGTCGATGAGCAGGCCCGAATGCAATCTGCAAACATTTCATGAGCTTTTTTTGGCTGAAAATCTGTGAGAACTCCATGAATTTTGCAGAGTGTTTCTATCGTCCGCTTCTAAGGCGTGTAACGACCACTTACACTGATGAAAACATGGTTCTGTGTATATGAAAACAAATGTTTCGGGATTTCACAGATTCCATTTGGACCTGGATGTGAAGTTAAAGAGGTGAAAGGGAAAAAAAGGGGGACGAAGAGAGAGAGAGAGAGAGAGAGAGAGAGAGAGAGAGAGATGGAAGCAGTGTGTTCCTTACCTGGATGGAGTACATGACGATCTTGAAGCAACGCACTGCAAAGGTCTTCCCCTCCCATAGAGAGTGGTTATCTAAGTGCCTGCAGGGAGAAAGAGAGGAGAGGGGGATGGAGGGTACAACAGATGTAATTATACAGCGTCAGTGGTGACAGAGAGCAGTGAGAGATAGACAGCAAATACATAGGGGCCCAAAGAGCCACAGAGATCAGGGCTCTGCAAGTAGGTACGTTTTTACATTTAAGAACATTTACTACACAAAAAACAAATGTAGATGTATGATTTGTGAAAAAAACTGCACATATACATACTCTCCATCTCAGCTTGCACATGTGCTTTTTTCTATGTAGTCTGAGCACATTTCTTAGTAGCTTATGTTACAAAAATGTAGGGTTGACCAGTCAATCGTGTATAATGACGTATGATTAATGACATAAGATTCCACAATTACTAATCGTACAATTCAGTGACATAGAAACATTTAATTTTGTCTTCCTTGGAGTTGAAAATACTCAGGTTGTTGGGATAAGATACAAAAAGTACAACAAAATCAACGCTTATGATCGCAATCGCAATATCTAGCAAACAATCAGGTTTATCAATACTGAACTGGTAGCAGTGTGGAGCCCTGCACTGTTGTAGTGTGTGGAGACACAGAGAGAGGCAGGGTTAGAGAGAGATAAATGACTGGTGCATGAAATGGAGAGAAAGAGAGAGACGGTGATGGATGGACAGGGCGAGGTGCTGAAAGAGAGGGTTTCACATGGCACACAACAACAGAGACAAATTGAGGGGAAAAGTGAGACAAAAGTGAAAATGGATAGATCAAGAGTGTTTTAAAGAGAGATCAATTCAATATATAACTGCACAAGAAGAAGGTAACTAGAGATGCATACACAGGGAGTCAGGGCTAAGAAAAAAAAACAGAAAAAAAGCACTAGTGGGTAAAAAATCACCCAATCGTAGATTCTGAATTTAACCATGCATTTTTTGAGTAAACCTAAATCTATTTTGCATTTTTGTTGGCTTGTCATGCTGTTATCCACATAACTTTTTCACATTTGGCTGTGTCTCTTGTCAATAGATTGCATAATGTTATGAATTAATACATTTGTAATGCTAACAGGCTAGCTAGTTTAGATGTATATTGCTGCAAGTATCCAAACAGAATGTGTAATATCTACAGTATTGGCCAACACATTTAATCTACAGTATCTCAACAAAGGTACAGCAGACCTCTGAAACCATTTGCTTTAACGGTCGATGAAAAAAGTGACACTACGGACAGCCAGTGCAGAGATCATTTACAAGTAAAATACTGTAGAGAGCTATTCCCACTGCACCACCACCTTCATGGAAATATAGAGGAATAATTATATACATTGGCTGAGCTGCTGGGGCATGAAGCCAAGAGGGACAAAGGATGGATGGATATACAACAGAGAGAAATAAAAATTAACAGACAGCTCAATAAGGGAAGGGAGCGGCAGAATGTTACAGCTCAGAGAGATACAGACGGATGAACACACTGTGAAAGGGAGAGGCAGAAGACCGATAACTGAATGAATTGCGGAAGGAAAAGCAGAGTTGAACACATTCAAATGAGAGAGAGAAGGAGAAAGCGAGAGATGGATGGAGGGACAGACGGCTGAACAGAAGTAGTTAATCTCACAGAAGTAGTTAATCTCACAGAGTACCAGGGCTCACAGAGAAATCCAAACTTAAATAAATAGTGAAAAAGAGAGGAGTGGACGACAACAAAGATGGCTAGATCAGAGAAGAAGAGAAGATCATGAACAGGAAAAAGCAGGGAAAATGCAGGGAATCTGCAATGTCCTGGAGTTGAATAGGAGTTGTGTGTCCTGAAAAACTACAACTACAAAAACATTACATCCCTGCAAGGCAATGATGCACTCACACCAAATCACTAACAAACATGTCACCTTGTTTTGACCTACAATTGTGGCTCCACCCTTGGGCCAATCAGCGCAATGTTGAAAATCACGCAACGCGACACTGAGATGCATCAGTCCCTGAAGTTTGAGATATCATGCATGACGGACGCACGGACAGACGAACAAACGAATGGACGGAGGAAAAAAAAAAAAAAAAAAGGACAGAAGAGACTAGCAGATGCATAAAAAGAGCAAATCACAGAGAGAAGATAGGCGTCATGCATAGAAGAGTTTGCGGGGCGGTCTCACATTAGCACGGGCGTGACGGCGTTCTTGATGTTGCCGTAGGCGGCGCGTCCCAGCAGCTCCCTGAAGCAGCGCTCCGTCAGCTCCACCGGGCTTTCCTTCTCCTTCTCCGACGCCTGCAGAGGAGAAGGGGAGCGGCTGGTGGGGAAGGATGCAGGTGAGGGAGCAGATGAGGAGGAGGAGGAAGAGGAAGAAAGGAGAGGAGAAGAACAGGGAGGAGGCGAGGAGACGAGAGGGAGGGAGTGGAAGGAGAGATGGGCGATGGGAGGGGGGAAGAGAGAGAGGGGATGAGGGAGAAAGAGAGAGAGAGAAAGAGAAAGAGAAAGAGAGAGAGCACAGGCAGGGGTTTGGAATCAATTTGCGTCAATAACAGCAACATTTCTACACAGGCTCTTTTTGTTACACAAAAACACCCATTGGACTGCTGTGTCACTGCAGCTTTCTGCCTGAGGTGGCTGCTCCCTCTCTGCTGTTTGTTTGCAGTGAGAGTTAAGTGACTGTGGTGGCTGCTGTGTGTGTGAGTGTGTGTTTGTGTACTGCACATCTGTTAGCACTATGCGGAAACATGCCCATGTCTAAGTGTGTATATGTGTGCGTGTGTTCATGTGCTGTCTGCACACACTGGGTCCAGCCTTTCTTTGTTCTCATGCATAGTTAAAGCCTCTGTCATAACTCCATCTTGGCCATGCCTGCCCTCGGGTATCCTCCAATGGCATTATTTATTAACAACCTTACTCTGTCTTCTCGCTTGCCGCTGCTGATGAGGTCATGTGACTTCCTGTCTCTGGGTGGCTGCTTTACTTCAACTCAAAGCCAAACAAGCTACCTGAGATTTAAGGGGCAATGGAAAAATAGCAAACCCAGCTAAATGAAGGATCTACTATACTGGTTTAACTCAATACACAAACATAAACAAAAGTATTCTCACATGATGTTATTCTCACAATGCAGCAGAGAGATGATGTTGGAAAACTCAGGCCAGTCTAGTTCTATGCGAGTTTGATAAGATCAAAGTTAAACTTTCAATCAAGGCTTTTACCAGTGTTTTATACCAGATTATATCAACAGAGCTTTGGCCAATGATTTGGAGTCTCACATGGAGTGTTTAGCATGGGGAGGAAGCAGGATTACCAACAGTTAGGGCTTACTTGGGATCAGCTACAACTAGCTGACCTCGTATCAGCATTTCTGGAGTATTTTAGGGGTGCTGTACAAATTCTGTTTTCTGAAGCAAAAGTATTTAACACATGCTGTCAACTATTGTGATTGTCACAATGGCAGAGAAGTCATACAGATGAAATATTAAGTCTTTGGAGCGTGTGAATACATGTTGGAGGCACAGTCTATTAGATTAGTCCATTTCAGTTAAAAGTTCCTGCTGAGGCAATGTCTGGAGCTAAAGTTGCCAGGGCAACAGAAAGTCTTTGCAAGCCATTACAGATGGAAATAATAATGATAATCAATGCTGGTACTTTTCCTTTAACTGCAACACACAGAACAGTGTTCAGTTTTCCAGTTAGGAAAGAGATTAGGGCTTTAGTCAAACTTTGTAGAAAAATGTGTCAGAACTATCTAATTTAGAGACTTTCCTAAAACTGCGCCTGAAGTTAATCTTTAAATGAACTTGTACATGTGCATGAGGATTAATGTTGAGAGAAAGGCACCATCTGCTAGTTTAATTAGACTCTGTAGTAACTGCTGTGGTCTTTGTGGCCTGAGATAATTGGCTGTGCTCAATGTGAGCAGGTATGGAGGATGCACAGCAGGGGCAGGCCTCATAACGCAGATAGAGGGGAGAGAAGCTGGGATGGCAGTGTGTGTCTCTGTCTGTCTTCGTCTCCGTCTCTCTCTCCATCTGTCTCCCTCTCAATAAGTTCCACTTCCCTGATTCTATCTTGATGGCCCCCCTTCCCGGCGTGCCAATGTTCCTCTCCTTGTTCCCTCCCCCTTTTTTCCCCCTCACCTCCACATCTCGGCACTGACGTCAAAGTAAATCGCAGTATGTGGAGTCTTGCCCAGAGTGGGTGGCTCCAGACTCCGCATTACCCTCTCTCGCTCCATCTCTCTCTCTCTCTCTCTCTCTCTTTCTCCACTGCATTCTTTCCTCACTCTTGCATCCTCTATTTTTCTGTAACTCCCAACCCCTATTATTCTCCTTTTCTCCACTTCTTGCTCTCTTTCCATCTGTTCATGCTCTGCCCCTTTCTCTTGTGTTTTTTCTCTCCATCTCCCACTAACTTTGTCCTTGGATGCTGCGGGTGGGCGGACAGATGCCCATGAGGCGAGCAGGGCTGTCAGTGGATTCACTCAGTGATGACAATGATGATGAATGGCGTGGGTGACGGTTGGCTAGATTGCCAGGACAAACAAGGCCTAACCTAAAAAACGCAGTACCAGTAAGCTACAGTGCAGGGGCTCTGGCCCCTTGCACCGCAACTCCATGACCAAGGCAAGGAGGTTTTAACATGGAGCCTCTATGGGTCATCACACTTCCTAAAGTTATGTTAAATGGCACTGACTGGTCTGTTATGTGAGGGTCACAGACATGCTAACAACTGGGCCTGTTATATTTAGCTACTGATCTGCCTTCAGTGGAAATCATCTGCTTTCCACCATTGGCACATATTGTGGCACAAATAATCTTTATGTTTGTTTTAACCTGCTTGAGTAGTGTTTACCACACAGTTACATAAATAGCTACATTGTAGACTATAGTATACTTTCTGTGATTGACAGCTTACCTGACACTATGGCTATGGTTACACTTGTCATTTCAATATGACTTTTATCGTCCAATGACTTGCATGATGCATCAAGTGACAGGTCTGGGTGCAAAAAAAATAGATTTTTTTCTCACATTGCTAAAATATCAAAACCAAACAGGGTTTGAACCGGAATGAAATGCAACACAGTGGTGAGATGCATCATTCCCACAAATTTCATCAAAACCTGATCTGATCAGTGGTTTCTGAGATAACGCATGGGACGGACCAATGGGCGGATGAGTGAAAGAATGAACCAATAAATGATAAAGACTGATCCATAGTCCCCGCCTGATTCCTTCGTGGGGGACAATAAATAGAGCCACAGGAGACACGTAACAGCCATTTTCAGGCCAAGTGTGGACATACAGTGAAGTGATTTCATAAAATCCGATCTTGAGAATCAGATTTCAAAAGCCATGAGGAAATGCCAAGTATTACTATAGCCCATCTGAACCACCCTGATGTAATAATCCCAACCCATCTGCTGTTGAGAGTAGGTTAAAACAAACACTATCTATTTCCAAACATTATTTGCCCCAGGTCTAATGCACAGCAACATATTTAACCCTATCAATTGTCATTTGCCTGGTGAGCCCTCACCTCTCTGTACCCTCTCCACTCTGCAGGTTGAAGAGCAGAGAGGGGACGATCTTGTCCATGTGCTGGGGGTCCCAGATATTGGCCTGCAGCTCGTCGTTCACCGTCTTCCTCACCACGCCCTGCAGGCCCTTGATTCCTGCCATGCGGATCCTGGAGGAAACAATCACTCACTCAGGATCAATCTGCCAATTTATCAGACAATCAGTGAACAAGATGCATGCATGAACCATTTGTAAAATAATGTAGAATCCTTTGAAGATGGATGGTGGGGGTAATTTGAGTCCATTCCAGGATCAGTTCCAGTAGGTGTTGTAGGTTCAGAATGGCTTTTATTTTGATGTTTATATCCTCATATGTGGGCAATTGTACTATTGTAGTCATATGTTTTCTGGGAAGGCTGAGCAATAAGGACAGATGAGGAATTGTCATTGTATTTACATTTTTCAAGCTGTGGGAACTGACACAGTTATATGAATGTAAAAGAAACACTGTGTTTAATTTCTTCCATGCTCATCCTCGCAGAGTCCAGAATTCAACTGACTGGTAAATTAATCAGTAAAAGGATGAAAAAACTAAAAATAACATATTTAGCAAAACATGTTCTTGTCTATTTTTTAGTTTGTATCCCTTCCAGACCCTGCAAGGTCTCTGCTATATTTAACTGCTCAAAGACTTATAGACGCTTGGTCTATTTTCGGCAAGATATGAAGATTTCACTTTGCTTTGTTAAGAGGATATGAAGGAAATGTCCAGCAGCAGTCTAAAATAAGACTTCTTAAAGTGGTCTAAACTGAGCAGCTTCCTCGTGATTCTGCATCCTGCTCAATCAAGCATCTGTCCACTCACTTGGTGCGGATGTCAGGATCCTCGTAGCTGGAGTGGCACATCTCACTGAAGCGCGACACAAAGAAGTCATAGCTGCGGTGGTACGATGGCGTATCCTCTTCTATGTTGGCAAATTTCACAAACTGAGAATGAAAGGAGAGAAGCGAGAGAGCGAGGCGGAGGGCAGAGAGACATAGAGAGGAGGGAGGAGAATACATTTTCATGTCAACCAGAAAGTCACAGATAATGGGTAAGCCTAAACTCTAGAGGGCTAATATGTCTGCTACTCAAAAGACCAAGAAATGTATTTAGAATTTATCTAAAATGACCCTAAATCTCCATGATGAATATCTCCTAAATGAAATCACAGCCAAACCATAGCATCAAAACATTTCATTAGGAGTGAAAAGCACAGGGCAGAGGCAGGCCCTCCTACTGGGTCAGAAAATGTCACCATTTAAACACGCTGACATTTAGCTTCACACCACTCTCCAATTAATAAATTAACAACTGGCTCTCTCTCCTGCTGTACCTGAAGCGAAAATTATATGATGAACCTTCAGTTAGAAAGCTAATTACATCTATTCTGATTTAAAAAAAACACAGGCTGAATGAATGCAGGCGAGCTAAACACAGGGCTAAAAGGACGAGGGCTTGTGTAGCAACCAGAGATCTGAAGAATCCACTGGAGAATCCATTTCCTCTGTACAAAATGGGTGTTTTGACTGAAACAAAATGAAGTATCCTTGAGTAAATGAAATGAAATGAACTCCCAACTGCCTCTGTGGAGCTGCTCAGCACTCATCACTCCAAGACTGCGGTAATACTGAGCCGCTCCGGTATCGATGTGTCATTGTAACTCTCCCTCCGCCTGCAACTACTCACATCAGCATTTGCAGAAGTATGATTAAAGCCTTGTGTCTCTCCTCATCACGAAGCCATCCTTAAAGGAAACGGTTGAGTTGACTGAAACACTGATTCATTCAGAACGTGAGGCTCGTATTGAACAGCTGGCTCGTGTTGGATGAGGCTCTGCGGCGAGAGGTTTTAGGTCACTGACACAGAGTGTGAGAAAACCTGGCTGGGCTCGAGTCCTGGGGTGATAATCTCTCTTATCCTCTCCTTTCCCCTCTCTCTCTGACACTGGTCTGCTTCAGATGAGCCACGCAGTGCAGGATGAGGAGGATTGAAGCGGGCAGACTGCTGCGAGGTAGTTACTACAGATGCATACCGATGCACACGGAAATACATTGACCTATGTATTCCATGTGTAAGTATGTACAGGGACATATGTGTGTGTGTGCCTGCTGTGTATGTGTGTGCATGTTAGGGCTGCATGATTACGGCAAAAATTATTATTTTGTTCAGTCTTCTAATCTGGGTTATTAATTACGATTATTAGTCTTGATGATTTGAGGAACAAAATTATTTAACTACACCTTTTTCAACATCTTGACTATTTTCAGCTACAACAGGCACTCTAAACGCTTCAATTTTGCAGATAATCTACTATTATTATTTGTGGAAACTAGCATTATGATATAGAATTTATTCACGATTAATTGTACAGCACTAATATATGTGTGTGTGCATGTGTGCATAGTCTTAACATTTGTCTTAAATACACAAGCATGAGTGTGTGCAGGAGGGATTCATAGCAGAAAGATTATGAGCGAGGGGCTGGTGTGTCTCGTCAATCTGTGTAGATGACTAGAGAGCTTTGCCAGTGTGGTCTGCGGCTAATCTGATTTCCTTCATGTGTCCTCCACTGACCCAGCCGATAGCACTGATAGCTGCTTCCCACATCAGAGGAACAGATACTCATCACTCCCTCTCTCTCCGTCTGCCCACCACTCTCTTTCTGTGCTCTGCCTATCTTTGTCAAACACTAACACAGTGTCTCTCTCAATGTCACCATCTCTTGTGCCACAGTTCTAATATCAGCACAGTAAATATGCCCTGTCAACGTTTAATTAGATAATCTTAAATTTCCCCCTAAATCCACTGAAGTGGGTAGCTTTTAAGGAGTTGCTAAAGCACATTCGATACATCAGTGGGTAACAGTTTGAGTGTGTGGGTATTTACCTGAATTTCTATCAGTATAACAAGCCTTATTACCTTTTTTATGATTCTAGTGACAAAATATGATTGTTTGTTGTTGATTGTTTTTCTTTCTAAATTGTATGCAATTTACAATGTTTTCTGTGTTTGGCTTTTGCAGTAAATTGCGACCATTTGTCAAAATTGCAAGTCCTTATAAAGACTATTATATAACTACCTGACATCAAGTTGCACAGACATAAATGCACACACACACACACACACACTCAACTGCCTGCATCTGTCTCTCTCTCCCTCATTTTCACTAAGCCAACAACTCTGTTCCATGACCTAAAAAATTAAATCCACCACTCTTCATTTTTTTTCAATGCTTGCCACCAATTTTAGTACACTAGTCTCTTATCACAGTTGTGTGATTTTGTTGTTATTTGGAAAGTTCAGTCATTCTACTGATGTGCTTTGGGCTTCAGGTGACATGTGAAGACTGCTACTTATCTTTTGCCACAATGTTGCATGGGGTGCCAAACACTTTACCACCACTTTTCTGAAATTGTTTTGGGAAATTGTTTCAGCAGCTGAGAGGTTGTAGAGAACAGTCATGAAAACAACAGATCAACACGCTGACAAGATTAAAGTTGGTTGACGTGTGGTTTGATTGGACTGTTACATGCAGTAGTGTGTAAGTGAAATGGTGATTGGCCAAATTGCAAGCACTCTGTAGAAATTAACCACTAATGTGGCAATATTGCAATGACTGAGCAAAATGTCAAGTTCTTGCAAATATTGAGAATTAGGCTAACAACAGCTGAGGTATTGAAACACGGCCTCTCGAGACACTTTCATAAAACAGTGGTCGTACACCATAGTACTACACTTATTAACTATTATGCAGTCACAGGTGTGCACTTGTCAGATATTCTACAACAGCTTTGAATGTGATGCAGCCAATCAAAAATGAGGACCAAAACTACCTTTTTTTTTTGTTCGTTTGTTTGTTTGTTTTTTTAACCACTGCAAAAGCACAAAATCCTGGAGTTAGTCTTTAGTAGTAATATAATCCTGGATACTCACCGAGTTGGTTCCCAGGATCTGCAGGTTGGGCTTGTCTGACTCCAGCAGCTTGCGCACCATCTTGAGGAAGCTCTCCACAAACAGGTTGATGCTCTGGCAGTGGCAGGCCATCAGCAGCTGGTCCAGGGCCTCCATGGCTATGCACACATACCTGAGTAGAAGGAGAGAGAGAAGCATGGACATCTTAATGACCCCAATTTATACCGGGTGTTAAATGCAATCTGTATCTGGATATCTTATCTGGATAATTAAAAACACACATTAATGCTAAGTGTGACTGTAGACTCTGCCAGACCACCTCCAGAGGCTCGCATTATGATCGGATCTCAACACATTTACACCTGGCAGTCAGTTACAAATGCAATCTGTAGAGTGTGTTCACATGAACAGGAATCACCACAGCGTCTCCTACTAGAGAGTCGCAGAAGACAACCCCTTCTGTGGCAAAGGAAAAGTAACTACAGGCTGGTGACCCTTCACCTGACATGTTTGTTTTTGTTGACAAGAGACAGACTGGCCACCTCCCCACATACTTTGTACTGTGTGCGTGAAAAAAGAGATCCGATCACAAAGCGGACAGAATGCAAACGAGAACGCATAAAAATACCAGGTGTAAATGCAAGGCCGTGATTGGATTGTTCATTATCCAGAGACCATATACAAATTTAGATCGCATTTTAATACCAGGTGCAAATGAGGTGTATATGCTTTAGTAGGATGCATGTAATATGTTAAGTGCCTAACAGCATCTATGAAGCCTGTCACCACCTATTCTAGGTACTACTTTATAGCTACATGGCCTTCATTTTATTAAACCCCGGATCTGCATTACCTTTAACTAAGATTAATCTGATTCAGTTAAGATGATGTGTGGCTTAGAATATATATTTCAGAGAGTAAACTATGAGTGAAGTGTACACACAGTATTTGTCAGGGCAGGGACTTTGGAGCTGAATTGACAGACAGTTTCCCTGAGTCTGTATTGTTTGGCAAGCGACTGGTGATGCTCACCCATATCTGTGTCGGGCCACGTCCCTTGACAATCTCTCAGACAGGTAGGCTCCGATACGGTCCAGCTTCTCTGGAGCTGACAGGGCGTAGAATGTCAGCTTCTCCATGTTGGCCTTCACCAGCCCATCCTATGAGGGTGAGGGAGGGAGAGAAAGAGAGAGACGGAGAGCGAGAAAGAGAAAGAGAGACAAAGAAAATAACAGAATTTCAGGGTCTCATTCACAATTATTTTTTTTACTACCACATTAATAGTTCTGAGCTATCGCAATAGCTTATGCTGCGGTGTGTACGCCTACTTCTGTTCCAAACTCAAAGTATGAGAGTATAACTAGATCACCGAGTTTCAACTCCTCCTTTCCCCCTTGACCCACTTCTCTGCTCTCCAGTCTGGTCAGGGAGAGGACAGAGCTAAAAACATCTAGAGTCCTCTGAGATCCTATTTACATTCAGACAGAGCCGAGCCATGGAATCAGCGAGAGAGAACTCAAGTGTACAGGAGAGAATGGAAAGTCAAGTAAACATCTGAGATACATACGCTCTTAATAGACTAGAAAATGGTAAGATTTGATAACTTAACATTGTTGTAACGGTGGCATAAAGAGGGAGCATCGCTAGCAAGTTAGCTGTTTGTCTGTTCATAGATGTTTATCTATGCAACAAGGCTAAGTGACTATAAAAGTTTAAATTTTGTTACACAGGGTAGAACATCAGTCAGCCATTACAAAATGGAACCAAGCCTACCAGGGAAAACCCTTGATATGCACTTAAGCCTCTTCTTCCTGGCTCTGGGGCTTGTGAATGGGGCCTCATTTTTAAACATGTTCTTTGACTTTACCGTGACACAATCATACAATAAACAATAATTTCAAAGAATACGATTAAAAACGAAGGAAAATAATATATATTGCAGCCATACTTTGGTTAAAGTTAGAAATATGTTTTTTGGTATTAATATCTCAAAGAAGATTGTCGGAAATTGATGTAACCTGCCGATTTTGACATCAAGATCAGATTTCCATACAGTAAATCACGACTTTGGCTTGAATTTGGTCACAAGCTTAAAATTTGTGCGTTAAGAAATGTTCATATATCAGATCCAATGTATCTGTGTGAATAGCATCAAAGGCTATTGATTATCATCTCACACAAGTACACAGCATGCATGCACACACACACACATGCACACATACACGGAGACACACTTCATCCGTATGTGAGTGAATGTTATCAGAGAGCTCCATTATTCCCAAGATGATGGGATTACGTTAGTTACAGTTTATGTGGCAGCAGCTTAGAGCCCAAATTAGAAACCATTTTTGGGAGCACAATGTGCAGGTGCCTATGTACACGCGCGCACACACACACACACACACCAGCATGAAAGTACACAAAGATACGGTAGGGAAATGAGGTCTATGTGTACTGCTGTGTCCAATGTATTGCAGTGCTGGCAACAGATCTGACAGGTAAAGTGGGCTATTGCTGCAACAGAGGGGCACTAATGATGGGTTTTCTCTGAAACAAATCGCCTCCTTCTCCACACTAACTCTCTTTATGACTCATCCATACCAGCTTTCAGCTGATAATTGTGACGTCGTCTTCTCACCTCCACTCCTCCTAAATCTGAGACGCTATGACACTGCACCACGTTGTTACTTTTACCCAGAATTCAGCAAAGCCTTTAGCAAGCTCAAAACAATTTCTATACACTAGTGCAGTGCCCGTTCAAAACGTGCCTGTCCAGAACGGGCCGACTGCTGCTCGCAGCTTTCTCGAGAACCGCTCATGCCCGTACCGCTCGTGCCCGTAGTGCAGCTTTCTCGAGAACCGCGCGTGTCCGTACCGCTTGAGCCCCGCTGCTGCACAGAGCGCTGTCCGCTTGTTTATTCAAAGTTTAGTAATATTGAACATGTCGCGTGTCCAAATTGCACCAAATCCGACACTGCACGTCCTTGGGTCCCCAGCAATACACCCGCCAAGTGTGAAGTCGATCGTACGAACGGTTCTCGAGATATGCGAAGGACACACTCACTCACAGACAGAGATTCCTTGCTTTATAGTATGATAATCCTGCAGATGAAAGAAGGACTAGTTATCAAGCTCTCAGGAGAAACACCACTGTTCATAGGGTTAGGGTGTTGTTAAGGTGTTGCTAAAGTAAACAGGAAGTGTCAGCTGAGCTTCTTACCTCTGGGTCTTCTGGGAAGATGTTGTCTACCAGCCTCTTGTACCGAGGCCTCAGGGCCCCGCAACAACCACACACCCCTGTGGAAGACAAGAGATGGGGAGGGAGGAGGGAGAGAAAGATGGAGAGATGGTTAATCAATTAGATTTGCATGGTATGACTGACAGAAATGCAATAAAAACGGGAAGAAAGAAAAATGACATAAACATGTTGTCCCTCACGTATGATGCAGGTACCCTTTGGGCCAATCAGTAACAAGATGTGATCTGACTGGTGGTGTAGCAGTTATATGGTCTTTCAAAGTTTGAAACTGTGACCTTAAATTATAGAATCCCCATCAGGCCAATACATGTAATTTATCACGTTTGACGGGTGGACAGACGGATGGACACAGCCTGATCCATAGATCTCATTGCATTGGGGGACAAAAAACACAGGAAACATCTGCAAAAACGCATCCTTTGTCAACCACTATGCGAGAACACCAAAGTGTTCCTACATGTTGAATAAAGACCACTGATATCAGCATTGTTGAATAAAGACCACTGATATCAGCATTGGCATGGCAGCATCACCCAGACAGGATTCTGAGATTAAAAACACAAGGACAGATTCATCATCACGAAGCTGTTGGGAGACAGAAGCTTGGCACCTGCTGAGGACTGAGCAGTCTGTCCTTGCACTGGTGTTGACTCTGACAATGAAAGCCTCTATTCCCACACACAGAACTGGGCTGAGAAAAGGTGACTCTGTGCAAAGACATTTGAGGAAGGCAAGATATGGAAAGAATGTGGTCGCAACACAGTCACAGAAATGTCACTCAGATGAGAATACACACACACACAAACTCACAGATGCACACACAATGCAATGTGTGTGCAACGCAATACAAAAACAATCAAGACAGCCTTGAGGAGAGCGGTGTAACGCACAGTGCTTTGTCTGACTTTGCAGTGAGGAGAGAGCTGGCTAGGCAGCCAGTGAGAGCTGGAATCTGATTGGTCGAGGGAATTCAGCAGTGGTGAGTCATAAGGGCACCATGGGAGAATGAGGAAACTGGAGGAGGGGATAACCTCCTAAAAGCCCCAATGATGAATCACTCAACCCTTTTCAGAGCTAAGAGCATAAAATAAAGACAAAATAAGAACTCAGAAGTCATAAAAAATAGCAAAACAAAGTGGGTTACTATACTGTCAGCAATGCAGTAAAGTTTAATGATGGTATGGCAGCCTAATACACTGTGTATGATGTGATTTAGGGCATATTAAAATGAAAAAATCTGCAAAAGAAACTGCTTCCTTCCTTTCTTTCTCCCTTCGTTCCCTTGCTTTCTTCTATTCTCCCTAAGACAAAAAAAATATCCTTGTCTTGGTGTTTGGTGTTACACAGAGAGAAGCCTGTCTCTTTCACTAGTCCTCTGGCATCTTATCAGTGACCTTCACCTTGGAGGAAGGCAGTGCAGCGCAGGCAGGATGTCCTTTCAAAAGCCTTTGAATGGAGTAAAAGCCGTCGTTACCCTCTGTGTCTATCTGACTGGAGCAGGAGCCTTGGTGAATATGGGGTCAGACCGCTCAGGGCCCCAAAAGGCCACGGTGTTTCAAGGCCTCTGTCTGGTCTATAAAAGTTCGGGTAAACTCCGCAGCAGGAGCTCTGCTAGTGCTTCGGCTTATCTCTGAGAGCTCGGAGTCTATTCATAGCCCTGCTCCTCTCTCCTCCATCACTTCAAACACTAATGAGGCCTCTGCTCAACCCCCCCCCCCCCCCCCCCTCCCTTCCCTCCCTCCCTCCCTCCCCTCCCTCCCCTCCCTCCCTCCCTTCTGTCCTCCCTCACTGTCTTTGGCCCGGGGCCTGGGTGCTGGGTGTAGGAGTCACCGATGAATTAATGACAATGCAGTAGGTCCCCGGTGCAGAGAGAAAAGGGGGAGGACGGACAGTGTGACAGAGACAGAGAGAGAGAGAATGAGAAAAAGAGAAAGAGATGGAAGCGGGATGGGGGAGGAGGGTTGTGCTGTGTTGAGTGAGTCACAGATTAGTGCTACTTATTGCATCGTCTCCATCCAGTACAAATCTGTCCTGTCCTCTCTGTCAGGAGTAGGAACAATGGGATCAGATATGTGGGAAGGGGGGGCGGGGATAACATAGTGTGAACTTTTATATCTCTAATGTCCCAAAAACCCTTATGTTCAGTCAATAGTTCATGTCTTTTGTTGGATCGTTATCAAAAATGTAAACAAAAATTTGACAATATCCTCACTGCTGGAGACATACTCAGCAACTTTCAGCCACTTGTAGTTGCCATTTTATAAAAAAAATCAGTTATCTCAAGGAACCCACAGGGAACCTAGGATTTCATGAGAACCAGTATTGAACCCTATAATATAACCCCTGTAGTGATTAGCCTAGGACAGCGTGGGCTATCCAGACTTAATTGTAATAGAATGGAGAGAGGAAATTGCAGTGAACAGGAGGATACTGTCAATTGCTGGCATAGCAGTTTGTGCAGTAATGATGTAGTACTGTTCTTTAACTGTTGGCTACAAATTTTTACTGGCTTATTGAGTCCCCCGTGTTCCTTCCTTGAGAAATAATGGGAAATATCCAGAAGATTTTGTATTAGTTTTATGCTTAAACACTTAAACTCAATGGGTGCAACAATTTACGGATGTCATTTGATGCTCCTATGGTGCACTGCAAGCATCTGCATTTTACCATCTTGATGGGTAAAGTAGGTACTAAATAATATTTTCTTTGGCGTGACCTAAAAAATGTTGCACAGCCTGCTCTGTTTGTTTCTTATCTTTCAAGGCCAGCTGGTAGACCAACTTCACATTACAGTGTTAATACAGATTTTGTCCATACATCTCAACAGTTCTATGCGGCAAGCTAAATTACATGCTTAGTCTGCAGTCATTACCTTTGTAAGTCCATTTACGTCAAAAAAGGAGAGTAGTCCTTGCAGCTCCAGTAACCTCACAAAAAGCAGCCGTTCTAGCGCTCTATTGACGGTCCAAAATTAAGCACATGTTGACGTGTTAAGGTGGTCTGAGGTAAAAAAATTATAATAAATTATTTTCATTGAGGCTACAAGTATGCGACCTCTTCATTCACTCTTGCACCGCTAGCTGTGGTCAGCACCTCTCCAATACTGGTGTGCATCCTCTTCTCTCTCACTTTTGCTGCACATTATAGCATTGAAAACAACTGCCAAATATGAAAACGTGCACATCTGACACTTCCAGTGCGCTTCAGACTTTAAAATGTGTTGCAACAGCATCTTTCCCTTGCACATGGTTCCAATTGCCCCATCGCTGCTCCTAGATAATGCTGTGTACTTTTAGAGTTTCTAAAATCCAAGGAAAATGGAAAAATCACATCCTCTCTCTCTCTTTTGCATATGCAAAGGAGAGTTGTTATGTGTTTTGTGGTGTTAGGTTAGTATGCAAGTAAGGAGAGCAAAGGAGTAAGGGAGAGCAACGAGGTGGGTGGATGAGAATTCGGATGACAGTGGTGAAAACCACAGCATAGCTGGTGGTCTCACGACATCCACCCACTCTGCACAGCAAGCTAACAACACAGTCAGGGACTGGGCTGAATGATGTTCCTCCTCGATCCCGCACACACTCACACAAACACACGACAAGTTGAGGAGAGCGAAATGGAGGGACAATAAGTAAACAAGCTTTAAGTAAATGGGGGAAGAGAAGAAACAGGAAGGGGGCGGCAATCAAATACAGTTTGCCCTGGAGATGACTTTGAGGAGGGATGATACCCGTGGGAGACATGTCGCTCTTCTCTCTGTTATAAAACCATGGAGAGGAGGAAACTGCAACACCCAGAAGTGCAAGGGAAACCCTGTGCTCTGCCACTGACCTTTATGCTAATTAGAGACCCACTAAGGTCTCTGAAACCTACGCCAGAGTTGGTGACCTTTGGCCTCTGTGACCTACCTGCTTGTTTGATTGGATCCTAAAATACACATCCATACAAGATGATTGCGTGTATGAGTGTGTCTGTCTGTGTACACGTGTGAGGGCCCCAGTCCAACACCCCCTCCACCCCAACAACTAAAAATCACCACAGCAAGCAGCCAGCCAATCAAAAAGTTATTTTTAGCCCTGTAACAATGGGTTGGTGCATTAACAGATTACAGTCTCCATTTCCCCCAGGATGTCAGCTTAAAGTTTCCACATTAGGATTGAGAGAGACAGACAGACAGAGAGAGAGAGAAGAAAAAGTGTGGTAATGGGAAGGAAATGAAAGAGAGAAACAGAGGGGTAAACAGAAAAACAATATAAATGTAAAAGACATGTCCGTGCATGATAACACAAAACTCACACAGTGTTAATTGGACTCCTGCCCTCACAGGCTGGACTGGACAACAACACCACAGAACAAAGCTTTCCACCTGAGCACAGGATGAGGGTGGATCAATATCTATCACCATGGGAATCTAGCCAGGGAATATGGTACACAAACAAATTCACACATACACTACAGTTTTACCCCTACATATAGTCACCGACTGGCACCCCACCCCAAATTTGCCCCTACTGCTTTGAAAATATGAAAATAATAAGCAGAACGCACCCAATCTTACTGTCCCGCAATGAACCAAATAAGCAAGGGGACAGTATTTAGAAAGATGCCTCGTACTCTGATATGTCTTCAAGTAGCAACTGCCTCTATGATTGGAAGACACACACATACGCACACACACACAAGCACACTCGACAGCCATTTAAAAACCCTTGATGAAACACTGCTCACGCACAGAAAACCATGTATGCCTGCCCATGTCTTAGTGGGTTTATAATGGTGTGTGTGCTCCCATGTCCCTTAGTCCAGCTAAATGCCTACATACCAACGAGTCTGCCTAAGCAAAAACATAGCCCAATTTTGACTTACACGTACACACACACACACACACACAAAAGGTAGGAGTGTCAGAAGTAGCCCAGCGCTTCTTGCGTGTCATATCTGCACCTGCTGTCCCAAAGCTGCTCTGTTGTTCCCAATGTCACGTGGCGGACAAGTGTGAGTAAATATAGTCCTGACGCCCCGCAAGGAGAATATTAAACACATTTTGGATCTGTGCGTGTGTGTGTGTGTGCGTGTGAGAGATAAAATCATCAATACACATGCACAGCTTGGTTGGCAAGCTCACACACGATAAGTAGATTTATAAGTAGGCTACATTCATACACGCGTACACCACCTAGCTCAGCAAGCAAACAGCATAGGCATACACATACTGTACCTGCGCATGCACACACATACTGTATGCACACATACCTGTGCAAAATACATGAAGCTTCTCGTGATGGTTAAAAAGCGTGGTGCCCTTCAGGGGTATTATTACATAAGGGGGGGGGGGGGGGCACATCCCGCTATTTTTACATCAGCAAAGGAGAGGGACAAAACATCATGAAACTGTAGAATCATGCACTGAAAGGCGAGCACACAACCCACACATACATTCACACTTCGAGACAAGACGCCTGAAATGGGACCACAAAGCCACAAAGTGCAATCACTCAATTTATAAAAGGGAAGGCTGACTAAATATTATGGTTTTTCCCTTGCTAGTTCTGAAGACTTTGGTGTTTGTGTCGATATACAGTACATGTGTGTTGTTTTGCTCTTGAAACAATGTGCGTGTTTGAAATTGTGTGTGTGGAGCAGAGCGTTGCTGGAAAAGAGTATCCGTGCTCAGCCAGCCTACCAACCAATAAGCACAGATGCCAAGGAGCCAGGGAGTTTGAGAAAGCTGGATGGCAGCGGAGGAGAGGAGAGGAGTTTGAATATAGCAGAGGAGAGGCTGATAAAGTCATTAGGGCCAGTGTGACACTCAACCCACACAGAGTGAGACAGAAACATGAACTCCTGTCACTACGACATGCAGGGAATAACTGCCTACAAATACATAACCACCATGCCCATGTAATACTCTCTCTCTGTCCCTATCTCTCTTTCTCCATCATAACTGGCCCTACTTATTAAGCAATAGAAGTGGCTGCTTAAGGCCCCGCGACCAATACAGGGCCCCCCAACAATGATTTTCAGTTTGACTAATTCTGTCTACCACTGTACCAATAGGTGCCAAAAAAAGATTAAACTGGAAAACAAGGAAAAACATCAAGATATATAATATGTATGCCTATTGAGCTGTATTTTTCATCTATTTTGCTGGAGCAGGAAGAAATGACACAATCCAAGCCTAGTGGTTGTTCAATAAACAGCAAGTGTTCTTTAGCATATGGGTCACGGTTGATTAAATAATGTATACCTACCTCCCCCTGAAAATGACTGTGACTTAACTAAGGGACTCACCTGCTTACCTTCCTAGAAGAGCAAAAAGGAAATCAATCAGAAAATCAATGCACCTTTTGGGGAGGTGAAGGGGGCCTCGCAACAAATCTTGCTCAAGGACTCTAAAAGCCTGGGACTGGCCAACTCTCTCTCTCTCTCTCTCTCTCTCTCCCACACACACACATGTAGTGGAGGCAGACAGTTATCTATCTATGTACACCATGTCAGATTCAAAGCACCTACCGATCCAGTGTGGGCGGCAGAGAACATGCCTGATATGACGCGACCAGCACACTGATATACAGACCCACCTGCCAACAAATCCTCATGACACAAGGCCGATCCGACACGCTATGAATCACAGTCAAGCAGGCACCCACGCTGGGGTGCGAAGGACTCAAGACCATAACCATAGCTCAACACAGTACTGTATAGAACGGCCATGCTGAGCTTAATCTTCCAGTGTGCAAATTCATTAGCCTACTATGAATAACCCTTTTTCCATCAATAGTGTGCAAACTCAAAGCAGGGTAAGCCGACTGCACTATTAATTAGGGCTAATCAATGAACAAGATATCAACATGTCCTGGTAATATCAGAGCTCTACAGTAACATTGTACCAAGGAGGACTTTTGCTCATGAATTATTTTAGGAGCACAAGAAAGAAATTTCGGAGCATGTCCATCCCATATTCTGAATTCTGAGTGGCACATAATGCACCTTTTCCAATTTTCTAGGTAGCATAAATCTATTTTTAAGAGCTTATGCAACTCAAAACATTGCACTGAAGAACCATGAATACCACCAAATGATAAGAGAAAGCAAAAGAACTATAAGCTTTCGAACATATCACTGAGTCCATCATTCACAAACAAACAGCTAGCACAGCTCAAACAACAACTAGCTTTATATGCTACAAGTGTACACTATGTCACCAACAGGCTCAAATCCAATACAAGCAAACAATTTAAGTGAGTAAAAACTGTTGGACCAAATAAGCCTCTGCTATTACCGAAAATAAACATCTTCAAAGTGGTGCCTCCTTGTGAAACTGTAATTTAACAGAGCGTTATCCTCATAAGAGTCCAGTTCCCATAATGTGCTTATATGAGACGTTGCACTGGTGAGAGGTGCAGTCTGCCAGAGGAGAGATAAGAGGACATGCAATTTGGAGAATGTAGGAAAACTGGCTGAACGCTGAATGCTTCACATTGCTCACGTGCACACACAGACAAGTGCACACACACACACACACAGAGTGAAATATGATTGTCATTCTTACCGTACATCGATCGTGATGTTGGAGTCTCTCACTATAGACGCCTGCTGCCTCGTTAATGCAGTTTCAGTCGCTCACACAGACGCACACTGCTGTGCCAACAGGCACTGAAAAATGCACACACATACACACACCGCTTACTCTGGGATGAATGCCTGCACGTGTGCTAAAAGCTAAAAGGCACATAAATGCGCGCCGTGATTGGTGCAGAGCCTGGCTCAATGCAATGAATTACACGCTTCCTGACATGCACACACACACAAACACACACACAGGCATGCACACACGCACGAGGGGGCTGAAAGGCAACGTCAGAGAGAAGCGTGCCGTGATGACCTTGGATTTTCCCGTTTGCCTTCTGCAACAGTGCTCCTTCTCAAGAGGGTAGCGCAGATTTCACACACAGACGCACATAAACACATACACACACCTCCCCTCCAATCATCTTCTCACAGCCCGAGAGAGAGAGAGAGAGAGAGAGAGAGAGACGTGCACCACAGGGGTAGAGAGGGAGAAGACCTCCCACCCACGCAATCTCCTTCTCTCCCTCTCCCCGCCCCCTGCAAGCATCACTCTTTCCCATCATTAATCTTTCCATGCCTCCTGCTTTACTTCCTCGCAGTTTCTCCATGTATGCTTAAACCATTTTCTACCATATTTCCTTCCATTTTCATCAAATCAATGGCATTGTTCCTTTTCTTCTCTCTCTAAGAGATGTTAATAATATTGAAAAAGCGTTATTAACCATTGTTGGTCAAACTTAGGTGCTAATGTTAGTAAATACTGATTTCCATGTGCATCAGGGTCTTTTTGAATCAGATCATCGGAAACATCTAACTACTAGCTCATGCACTTTGAGAGGTAAGGTTCATTAGATGCCAATATCAAGCTAGGTTTTCCAATTACCCAAAAGCACTCAGCTTTCATTTCATCAGCAGAGAAAAAGATTAGGCTACTTCAGGGCAGTTTTAATGGAATTAAAGGTTGTGGTTAATTGTTCTCAGTTAGGAAAGCTAAATGAACTATTGAAAACGGATGCAGAGATGCTGTTGGTGTTTAGACTGCAGCCTGGTGCAGAATGTCACTGTCATCCATTGCGTTCATCCACTAATGGCCAGCTGTGCACCTTCACTGTTGCTTGGGGCAGGTTTATTTGCAATACTCTATTGATCCCTGGAAGGGGAAATTCATCTTTTCGCTCGTCCCCCCCTCCATGGAGGTCAAAGGTCAGGGTCAGCAACAGAGCACCCCAGGGGCTGATAGGAATTTCAGTGTCTGACTCAAGGACACGTCAGCAGCGGAGATGCATGCTGTCATAGGGGGACTGAACCCAGACCTTCTGGTTGAAGGATGGTCTCCCTAATCACTACAGCACCCTGCTGCCACCCTTGTAGCTGAAAAGGCCGACTTTCTTTATGTTTATTTTTGGATAATTCAAAGAGCCTTCTCAAACTGCCTACCTATCACTGCTGTCAAATGAAAATCTTGTTCCTTTAAAAAGTAATCTCTTTGGGAATGAGGAAAAGCAGCTCTATTTTCAAGTTGACTGCATGTACTTTTGACATTAAACTCACTCATACCACTGTTTTTGATCTGTGTGTCATGGGCCTAAAGGTCACAAAACTTCCTAAACCCATAAATGACCACGTAAAACCCTCAATTCAGGTACAATACTTTAGCGACATCAGTATTTCTTGCATGTACAACACATGCACGGGAATTTGTCTTGGTGTTAATGGCACAGACTGCAGATACATATTGACAACTTCATAAAACAGCATGCACTGCCACATACGGAAAACAGCACCTCACACACAGTGCAAAAGGACAATGCAAGACATACGATAGGCAGTAAACTATAAACATCACTCAACAAGTATACATTCAGCATTCAATCACATTCTGCACTAAGGCAGCATGGCATTAAGTGGTCTTGCATATTACATTCCACATCATTAATCAGTCCATCTGGCGTTTAAAATGTAATTCAGCAAGTCTGCATGGAAAGATAAGCAGATATACAACACACCACTAAAACCAAGAAAATACCCAAACAAGATTTTTTGCGACAGCAGCACTATGCTCAAAAATCAATGTTAATCAGCCAGACATTTACGCATGCACAGGATCTAATATAGCTATCCCTTCTGCTATTTTTGGTGAGCACCTGCCTATGTAGAAAACTGGTTTGGATGTTACAAAAGGAGCGAGTTTTTGCCATCATGCCAAATGATTTGGATCAAAATTTCATTGATTAGCCTACTTCACCGTAGACAGTGCCGGCGCGTGCCAATCAAGCGCCCTGGGCAAAACTATAAATGCCGCCCATCCTCACGTTTTATCAACTATTTCACGTAGGTTTGCCAACTCAATGTTATTTGGCGGGGGGGTGGGGGGGTTATACAAACTCAAAAACTAATAATAATATGATGCCCATTGTTATTGCCACACAATGACCCACAGCATCAATCAGTTCTCTCTCTCTCTCTCTCTCTCTCTCTCTCTCTCAACACACACATTACCATGCAAAATAGAAAAATAGGATCATCTACTATGAAATTTTGCACTTTACTTCGTTCCTGACATGTATTTTGTTGCCAAATTGCCATATGCTGTCACCATTACGCAATGCCAAATGCCAAAAACGACGTGTCCCTCTCACCATTACGCAATGCCAAATGCGCAACGTGCATGTCCCGTTAACCACCATCACACATTGCCAATTGCTAAATACGCAACCTCCAACCAAGAAAAACAACACAGTAAATATGTAAAAAGCACAGCCCAACAAAAAGTCATGAAAATAAACTGCAAAGGCATCTTACCTTCACCCGACGTACAACATAGGCCTACCCAGCACACACACACATCGCCCTTGATTAATACATTATGCTACATTCAAAACAATTTAGTAAATCCTCCCCAGTTGTGTCTCATGTCACTTAAATCAACTCACGTAGTGCAATATTTATTATTACTTTACTGAAAGAGACTTAAAGCTACTCAAAGCTACTCGTCGGGAGCAGGTTGGGAGATAGACTGGGAGTAGAACTCAACCTGTTGCTGTAACTCAGTCTCAGTAAAACAAGGAGTACAATGTTCCAAAAGCATAGTAGGTTTATTTCTGTTTTTTCTTTCGTTTTAGATCGCGATAAATGTATTTATGCTGTGTCACCCAGTGTCACCCTAGTAACAATCAAATTAAGACAAGTGTGGACAAATTTGGCGCCCCTAGTGGCGTGGCGCCTTGGGCAATTGCCCTGTCTGCCCCGCCCACGCACCAGCACTGACTGTAGAGCTAGTATGTACCTCTCAGTTTACAGGGAGCGCTGCTCTCCAATACAATCAAAAGGGGCAAAGGGAAACTCAAACAGTCAAACCCAAAAGCACCCAAAAACAATTTCAACTAGAAAATGTGCTCAGTAGAGCACAGACCTCCGCCATGTCTGACAACACCCCGCGAGGAAGTTATGCACCTTTTGGTGATCTGCCACGCCCACCACCACGCCCCCTTTTGGCCAATCGACATGAAAAGTTAATCAGTTCTTCTTTGGCCCATAACCAACCTTCATACCAAGTTCTGTGCAAATCCGTGACCAACTTTTTGAGATATCCTGCTAACAGACGGACGGACGGACAAACAGACGCAGGTGAAAACATTACCTCCTTGGCAGAGGTAACAAACTAACACTCACACTGCAATGAGACTTGCATACATCTGATTTTGTGATTATCTATGGTCTGAAACTTGAGTATACTGTGATATTAGATATGTTATCTTAACTAGTGTAAGCTAGTCAGCAAGTAGAAAGTTCAAGTACTCTGATGCCATGTTCACATCATATCAGATTTCCTGTCGAAAAAGTCATGACTTACGAAAATGTGTCAACACCAGCAGTAAACATAGCAGGGAATCCACCAATGTCAGCAGTCCAAGGTATTAAATCAAAATCATCAGTTATTTTCACACTAATACAATTAGCCCTATTCATGAAAAGCAAGCAAATGTTTGCTTCAGTTTGTTTATGGTTGATTTTAAATGTATAAATACAAAAGATTTGTGATGTGGACGTTCCAGTGAGTAAAACACAGGAAGGCTTTCAAGTTGAAACAACAAAATCCTGTTTTTCTGCTTCTTCCAATATGAATGCGGCAGACGTGCAGCAGCCAACAGAGTAAATAAGCAAGTGTGAGTAATGCCAAAAAGTATGAAATGGACCATTAACTGACATGCCATCTGATAATTGTTCAGTCACAGCTATTTAAAGACATGCAAAACTGCAGTGTGAGTGTTATTGTGTTGAAACGCCGTGTTTTAATCACTTTTTGGGTTTGACTGGTCTGAGTTTCCCGCGGCCCCTTTGGATTGTTTTGGCAAGCAATGCTGCCTGCAAACAGAGAGGTGAGACAGACAGTGATGTAGCCTAATTGACAACATTTTGATCAGTCAATCGTCATGATGGCAAAAACTAGGAAAATAAGGTCCAGGTGGAAAATAACCGGAATTATCCTTTAATCAGTGCAGCAACCTTCACCAGTGCCAATCACAAACAGTGTTCCTTTTGATGTAGGCTGTTAGCCTGCTCAAGCTTTCAAGTATCCTCAACAAGCTATGAAATAGGACAAATCCATTTTACAGGGGACAAGGCAATTCTGAACAAGACAAGCTCTTCCAAACAGTAGTTCTGAAAACTCGATATGCAGCTATAGCCTATATATATTTGCCTGACATAATGGAACAACAGAAAACAAAATAACTTCTCAGAAAAAACACTGTTCACTGTTCATATGACTGAGGGGAGAGAGAGAGAGAGAGAGAGAGAGAGAGAGAGGGAGAGAGAGAGAACAGAGGAGGTGGTGATGGCACTTACCCTTGCCAACGCGATGGTCCAGAAGGGTACGACAGTCCAGTGCCAGCCTCCGAGAGGTGGGGACATCAGGAGCAGGCAGAGGCATGACAGGCAAACACACACACACAACAGCCCACACACACACTCAGACACACACTAACCCTCTCACACACACAAAAAACACTCCTGAGCAAAGCCAGAAACACACACAAACACTCATAGACACGTAAGACTACAAACACACTAAAAACCTATAGGCTAGTGTCTTGCCTATACACAAATCAATCCAGCTAGACCGACATACATGAAACATGAAAACCTATCAAGATGTGAGCCTAGCCTACCAACAATACATGCAATTTTCCAATTCCTTGACAAATGAGCTAAAATCCAACGTGCTCACTTGCATATGTTCGATACTACCCACTTTGGCTGCAATAAAACTCTACACACACACACACGCACATGTGAACACACACTTGTCCTCAGTCAAGTCTGTCCAGAAAAGCTAACTCAAACTTGCATGGAAAGTTTCACACAAGCACAAACTCACAAATTCTCTAAGCTCCCTGCTGAAGAACAACTCCTGTGTCCCGGGCTTGAGGCTCAGTCAGATAACTTAGAATGCAGGCTGGATGACCGTATTAACCAAGAGATTAGCGATTAGTCCTTCTGTAGCAGCTCTGCTCTCTCAGTCTCATTAATAAACATCTCACTAACACAATGGAGTTCACTATCCACCCTCCTTCTCTCTGGGGGAGAGAGAGAGAGAGGAGGGGAGAGAGAAACAAGAGGGAGAGAAGGGAACTGAGTGACAGCCATTCAGCCACTTGGCTTAAGGTTCAAGGAGTTCAGCCATCAGCGGACGCCAACACAGGCAAAGCGTCTGGATAGTGATTTCTTTATATGTTCATCCAATACACACTTGGCTGGACAACACACATATGTACACATGTACATATACTTGCAAGGAATACAGATGGAAATCTCAAACATACACACTCTCACATAACATGTGACATGTTGCGTGACATGTCACGTCTCGTGGCAATAATTCATTACGGATTTTGATTAGACAGCTCAGCTTCAGCTACCTCAGCACTTCTGCGGATCTGCAGTACATTCAACTGGGACACCATGTATTATCTCTACAGGTAGTACTGAAGCAGGTGCATCAGAGTATATTGACTATCGGTGACTCGGGAAACGTGTACTATTGCCCACCTGTCATGTTGGATTCTTGCCACAAGGCGGCGGTGCTCTTCCAGGTGCAAAGCGGCTAGGAGATGGGGGGCACTTCAGCCCCAAACTGAGTCTCCTCCCGGGGCTTTGAAAATCAGGAAAACCTCTGGATTATCTTTGGCCTGTGGAACATCCAGCAGTATACCCAAATTAGCTGACGCGCTACTACAAAATTGATGTTGAACCTATCAAAATAACGGACATGCCATTTGCTATCGTTTACCTGACAAGATGACTAACGTTAGAGAGAAATGTGTAACATTTAAACGCATCCGGAGAAAAATCGTAATAATGACAGTTGTCAGTGTATTCATTTAGCGAGGCTAGCGTTTCAGCTAACATTAACTGAATTCTGATGGGTTTTAGACATATGTTTAACGTTAACCAAATTAGATACGCTTGCTTATATTATTCAACAGTAGGCATTATTAAATGAAGTACTGGTAACTCACCAACCAGATAGCTAGCATTCCTCTATGCTATATGCTAACGTTAACTGGCTGACATGGTTAGCTAGCTGGCTAGCACATACATCCTGCTACAGTGTCAACACACATTACTTACCATGAAGTGAACAAAATTAAAATCCCATAAATATGTGGCATACAGGCAGTCAGCTACTTTCACTAAAGTTTTAGGTTATGCTAAGACAGAAGTCATCACTTACACCGGCGTTAGCATTGCTCTAGTTTGCTGCTGGCTATATGGTTTCAGCCTACCACTGGAGTGACTATTAATTATCTGAACACAGGCAGTGCAGGCGCACATACTGTAATCTCATGCTATCCCTAGCTATAGTAATCCTACGATACATTTTGCAACCGTACTATAAAAAAAAATGACAGCAGAACTCTAAAATGTCATACAACTACAGTAAGTCAAATATTATACTACAGAAAATGATATACCATAAGAGATAAGAGTACCGTTAAGTATGATAAGGGCACTAAAGTCGCTGTATGAATATTTAAGTAATATTATGGTGATTTTTCGTTAGGGATGTGGCAGAGCAGAAATCTGAGATGGTGGTTACCATCAAAATCATAACAATGAACATACTATCAAATAAACCCTGATATATGAAAATAGGCATGTCATATTCAAAGAACATAATATCATTCCTTAAAAGAAACCTAACTGTAGCCTGTAACTGTAACCTAACTGTAGGGTCATATTGTTTTCAAAAGAGAAAGACCTCATTACCAAATGTTCAGACAAGGACAGGAGCTCTGTCATTCTCCATTATCCATTTTGGCCCAAGGACATTGTTTTCTCTTTTCCAAATCAATGAATGTTGATTATAATCTGTTGAGACCTTGTCAGTTCATAGGACATTCCTTTTTAACTTGACACAATTCCTATTACTTGTGGAGAATGATTCTGAGGTCACAGAGTTTATTAACTTTTATTAAGGGGTGGCAGTTCAATAAATCTATAGCCTATATACTGTAGTTGTGGATTGGGTAAAGTACCTTCACAACAAATATTTTTTCTACCAATTGGCGGCAGTAATGAGTAAGCAAAATGTGACTATATATATATATATGACATGTTTGTTTGTCTGCAATTTCCTGAGAATAATTAATATTTTGTTACTATTTTGTTATAGTTTAACATTACTTAAACCTGAGTGTTTTGCAGGACAACGACATTATAATTGGTGGACCTCGTGTCACATCATCTGTCACCTTTTTTGTAGTCTAAGCTGGGGGCTTCTCTCTCAGTATACCACTTAGCACGCTTAGCCAACTGCTGCCTAGAGTCTCTTAACTCCACTACGACATGCATCAGGACATGGATGTATTAGCATCACACCCCTGAGTCTATTATGACAGTATTTTTGTCCTCCTATGTCATGCTGCTGTCCCCTCTTTCTCTGTTCAGCCCCCAGTACACGGCTGTTGGCGCGTGACCCCTCCCAATGGGTTAACATGAGCTAGAGGAGTTTACTGCGCTAATGAGGCTCAAATCAACATGGTCAACAGAAAGGGGGTTTGGTAGGTTGTTACTGCACAAGAAATACTAGTAAGTGCTAGTAATTTACTATTGTACTTTACTGCGTGAGTCAAAAATCCTTTGCAGCACTTTGCAGAAAATCTTTAAAGGACAATAGTCTGTGATCTGTGTGTTTGAGGCTGTTTGATGTTTTGCAAATCTGCCAGATGCAGCATATTGAAGATTTAAGAAGTAGGGGGTGGTGGAGTGTGTCAGTAAGTGTTTCAGCAAAATCTCAACTTTGGCATGCGTCTTCCTTTCCCTTTGACCCTGCCTCACCTGTATCCTCCTTCGCTTTCACGTGCATGTGCCACTACAAACAAAAGCTGGCATGCATGCACTGCCCAGCCGTAACCTTTCACCACACACACACACATGCAGACACAGCACCTTTGTGATACACACCAAAAGACAAAAATAGATCTTTGCTTCCGGCATAGGGAGAGAGTGTTTGGCAAGCACGTAGGCTATAGGGTTTAGTCTGGTGCCGATTTGGTTTGAGTGCCTATGGGAATTAGCTGATTACTGGACGGCCAGTGCGTTTAGCCTTAATACTAATTAGCCTCTGGGGTTTTGCCTATAGGGGACTTACCCATCCTAACTCCTCTCTCAGTTGAAGAGGAGTTCAGAAGCACTCCAAAGAGAGTTGTCGCTATGAATTAACAGATTAAATGTGTACTGTTGACATTTTCAGACTTACATACAGACATATCCACTATGGAGTATTACATTAAAGCTTTACTCATGGAATTATTTACTCTCCGTCATTGTTTTTAGGATACAGCCAAACATTCACCTGACATCCCATTAAACACGTTCAAAGGTGCTTTAGCCCTTGCTTGCCAAATGTCAGAGAGCTAATACGAGGTGGTAGCAGTTACAGTAGAAGTAATTGCCTTAGAACTTGTATCTATTTTTAGATGTACAGTGATCAGCAACACACAGTTACGGTGGGACAGATGGGGACTCATCAGATCAGTCTAAGGGGCTTTGTGCGTTGCCTGTTTACAATTAGCAAACTGAGTCTCGGGGGCTTTAACCAGCTTACAACCTCAGGGCTGCTGATGCTGTCAGCCCAGCACAAACTCGTCACCATCTACGCCAAGGTCTGTTTCACCACGTCTATTGTTCCTGCTGACTCTCCTTCTTGGGTTTGTCTCTTTCTCCCTCCGAGTCATCATAAAGCCTTCTCTGGTGTTTTGTCCCCATTCTTTTGACGTAGTCCCTTCTTATGACCTATTCTTTCTCCTGGCCTCCGGAGACCCTTTGTTTATTTGACGTACTTCATCACATGTTCACCCTGTTCCATTAAAAATAAAGTCAATTGACATACAGTATGCTTTATCTTAATTTCATGATCATGTCATGTTTAGGTCAGTGAATGATTATACCATAGACAGGTAGATTCTTCAGTGTATCAGGGTAATCTGGAAAACTGGTGTGTGTGTGTGTGTGTGTGTGTGTGTGTGTGTGTGTGTGTGTGTGTGTGTGTGTGTGTGTGTGTGTGTGTGTGTGTTTGGGCATCCCTTGACAGTCTTGTTGCTGTCCAAGTGGCTAATACATAAACTAATAAGTCCAAACACACAACTGGGGTAGCCTATAACATGTAACAGTACAGTAGCTTACAGTTCCTACATCTGATGCTCAGTGTGTTGCAGTGGGAAATCAACTTCAGCCCAAACGTGAAGTTTAATTAAACAGATGCTGTTTGTGGGAGACCTAATCTTCCTCACTTTCACAGTCGCACCTGGTCCGTGAAATTAATAAGTCAATATTTAGTGTTAAATAAGGTTTCTAACTGTACACAGCCTACACAGTGTTGTGAAAGGACATCCTCACCCTTGTGAATGTGGCGTGTGAAAATGGAGTCAGCGGACGCATATGACATAAACCAGGAGACCAGAGTCAATTAAAGCACAGCACCCCCACTTCCAACATCTATGATCACATCAGAGTAGGGCATAGATTGTGGGCAGAGATTGTGCATTATATGAAAAATATTTTTAAAAGTATGCAACGTGCTTAAGCAGAGTGCAAATAGAGAGATAAAAAGTAGTAGGATGTATAACCAGCTGCCCATATTCTGTAATGCTGCTATTTCATATAAGGGTCAGCTCTGCTTTTAAAACAATTGTCTGACTTGGCCAGAGAGAGAGAGATGATAGTTACATAGAGTGAGAGAGAGCACTGCCTTCTTGTTGGTGTTGTCTTGGAGCCAGTGACTCTGGCTTTATGGGACAGTGAGAGTGGCTGCTGACTAAGTAATCCTCTTTGGACTCCTCACTCCTGCAGCTTTGCTGCTTGGCAATCCCTTGACTTCATTTCCAAACTGCCACAGGTGGTGACCTACAATCTTGCCAGAACAGCTCCACACATCTTGGCAGGACCTCTATCTCTCCCTTAATCATTTTTGGACACTCCATGACAGTGGGGATTGCTTCAGTTTCATTTTCCCTTTTATGGATTATGCCTTAATTTTCATGCTCAGTGTGTGATTCCTGCGCAAAGGAATCAGCAAAAGTGGATTATGAGTCGGTTACCTGTCCTCCGGTCGAATATATCCTATGGCAATTTCCCTTTGGACATGAGGAGTGGATACACAACATGCAAGACAGTGCAGGTCAGTTTTGTAGCTGTAGACTATACTCTTGTTTGCTTCAGAGGTGTTTACTATAAAAAACATAAATAGGGGGAGATTGAATAAAAAAAAACTGAGGTATTATAGAACAGTTTACGAAGGAAACCAGTTATTGTTTCATGAGATGGAAATATTGTTTACTCTTGGGTGTTGCAATTGGTAACATGCCTGGCACAGCAGAGTGACCAGTGATCCGTCCACAGCAATAGACAGAGAAGCTATACTCCTTGCTGTGTGATCAACAACTCAATATAAAAAAAACTGTCATATAATAGCATTCACTATCTGAAGCTGAAAATACAGTATGTTTTGCTCAGCCTCCATGACAAGATCTTTACTTAACAAAGGCCTGCATGTTTTTTTCTCCAAACATCCAGTATTATATAATATCCAGTCTGTGTGCTGTGGATCTGCGGCCCCAGTGAGACTCAGAGTTATGACACGGGACTGTGTGAGTGGGTGGGACAGCGGCCTATAGGGCCAGAAGGGCCATGAGGAGTTTATCTCCAGGCATTAACCAGCTCAGGTCTAAATCTGGCAACCAGCTCATTTTCTGGAAAGCTGCCTCTTTCTTCTGGCACATTTTGTATCCAACACGTGGCGCCAACCAGGTGGCCTTCTGCAGCACATACACACAACACACAACACACAGGACTGCAGTGTGTGCAAAATACTGTCAGAGATTTGAATGATTCAGTCATGTCCACATTAATCATAATATCACAGATTTTTTAGACGATACACCCTCATGTTTATTTTGGTCACAGGTCGGTTTGTAGATCACATCAGGTGCCAAAACACCTACAAAATCAATCACATGCTGTGTATCTACACACACTCAAAATAGTAAAGATTCCCCTGATTCAACATTAGATTTAAAGTTACTGCAGGAATCCTAGTTGCTAATCAGTAGAAGTTAGCTATATTCTAGCAGCAATGCCAGTCATGTAGTTGTAAATAAAAAGGTGGGGAAACATGAGTTTAGGTGGGTTTACCTTCTGACTATGACCCATGTTAGTATTTGGAGTTTGAATAAATACGTAACAAACCAAAGATTCATATGAATATAAATGAACTGATTGAACTCAATTGTTAGCCTGGTAAGACCATCCTGATCACGTGACCGCACATTCTATTTCGCTCCACGGATCAGTCTGGACTTCTAGCCGCCCACATCGATTTCAGTGGGCGGGAGTACTTGCCTTGACAGACAATCTCCTTCAGCCAATCAGCAAATCCAAATTCAAATCCACACGGAAGAACGGCGAAAACGTATTTTCCGTCGAGAAACTCCGGTAGTGCATACTCTTGTTCTTGTTTAATTGTTGTTATTGAGTCTATTTCTGCAATAACTGCACTTATGGCTGTGTTTACTCTACTAACATTAACGTTACCGCTCGTTGCTTCGGGAGACAGCGTTACTGTTTTGCCAGCAGCGGCCTGTATTTCACGTCATCAACTACGACGCAGTCCCTGATTGGCCCGGTTACATTGTAATTTCAGGAAATCGATGTGGGCGGCTAGAAGTCCAGACTGATCCGTGGAGCGAGACAGAATGTGAGGTCACATGATCATGATGGTCTTACCAGGCTACTCAATTGTAGCATGTTGCTGTGGCTAGGTTCCTTTTGAGAAACCAAGATACAACATCAATAGGAATCAAAAGATAGCCAAACAAACTCAAAAAAGTTTTATAGTGTGGGAGAAGCATGTTCTGGGTTGATAAGACATAAAACCCTCTGTCAGTGATCTCACTATTTAGTAATTTATCAGCAAATTAATGTCAAATTAGACTTTAAGCTATGTATTTCTGAATCGAATTATCCTGAAGTGGGTCCTCACTGACCACCCCCTCTTTCCTCCCGCTCCAGACTGCTGCCTTCTCCTGATCTGAGATCGCCATGGTGACCTTCGCCGAGACGTCCCAAATCTCCCCCATGGAGCTGCGTGAGCCCACCTGCCTGACCGCAACCCTGTCCCCCGGGCTGCGGCGCAAGAAGATGCTGTGGCAGAACGCTGTCAAACACATCATCATCCAGCAGGAGCTGAGCGCACAGGTGATGAACACAGTCAGTCAGCAGAATCTGTTGCATTGCTGTGGAGTTGTAGATGTGTACCATCCTGTAAGTGATGTTTTGTACATGTGTTCTCTTTGTGTATCGGAGGTTTTGAGGTCTGTCTGCCTTGGCATTGGCATTTTCACACTCACAAACCAAAGAAAACTGAACTGAACTGTAACTGTGCACTGATATTATGTGTTATTGGGCCAGTGCAGTATGGGTGCAGACTAGCCATGCAGTATGAGATGTCCTAATTCAATTAATAGTAAGTATAGCTGCAAGCAGTGATTAGCGGGGTCCAAGCACTCAGAAGTAGTTTGTATCATTAGAAGTGTGCTTAAGCTTTGTCTCCCCCCCCCCAAGAGCTGATTTCATTCAAATTTTGCACACTGTTACACAGTCGTCAGAAGGACCTACATGTTTGAGACTCTCAAATGGATGCTCAACTTTGATTGGCTGACGATGGTCATGTTTATTTGCTTTAGTTAGCCATAATGTTATGGACAGGAATATGCTGATATGTGTCAATTTGTTCCTTACATTGCTGTCATTCGGCTATCTTTTGATCGATCAACAAAAATGTCGCACAGTAGTTGGGACCATGGATAAACAACAACCACATAGATCAAAAGACAGCTACCTTCTAATTGGGCATCATCAATTTGAATGCTGACACAAGGCCATCATTGTACTACTACAGCCTACTGGTCACTGGTTTGGGGAATATTATGAAATGAGCTGTAGTGAAAGAGATCAAAAACCCCATGATGTTACATGTTTTTCTGTCCTGGTTTGACAGGTGGGTGTGGAGCCGGCACGCCAAATATTTGTGACAGACGCCTACATTGAGGAGATCAACAGACAGATCCGCAACAAGGCCTCGCGCGGGGTTACCAAGCGCCGCTCCTCGGCGTCCCGCATCCACCCTTCCCACAGCCGGGGCTCCACCAGCACGCACGGCAGCATCGGGGGCCCTATGAACGACTTCGGCAGCGACGCCGACTTCTTCGTGCGCTGGGGCCACACGGTGCGCGGCGTCTACATACCCACGTTGAGGCACACCTTCAAGTCGCGCGACCTGGAGAAACTCTACCAGAAGCACTCTTCTCACCAGAGACGCACCTCGCTAGCTGTCACCAACGTCATCGACGCGGTGGCGAAGCTACACGTACTGGTGCTGTACCTGGCGCTAGCCCCTGACGCCGTCCCGGACACTCTGCGCGGCTGCCTGACGGGCTTCTTCATGGTGTTAGCGATAGCGCTGTGCATCCTGGTGCTAACCTGCAGAGACTCCATGTCCCCGCGGTGGCTGCGCTACACCGGCCTCGCTAGCTGGCTGTCTCAGACCGTGCAGGTGCTGGGAGGGCTGGTGTACGGGCTGGAGAAGGACCCGTCCTGGTACGTTCTGTTCACGCTGTTCGCCACCTACACGCTGCTGCCGTTGCCGCTGCTCTGGGCCATGTGCGCCGGCTGCCTCACCTCAGCGCTGCACCTGCTGGTGGAGACGGTGCGCTGCTACAATGACGCCGTGCTTTTGAGAAAGGTGGGAAAATCAGCTGACTTGTTTGTTGTCTGAAGAATGCTTTATCGGGCCTTTAAAAACGTCTCCAGAATAATATTACAATCAGTTATGTCTGAATTTCCTATAACTTAATTTGTAGGCCCATTATCAAAGCAAAATTTTTCATTTATTAGATAACATTATTTAGACTTTAATCTTGACTCTCACTCTCAAACTCATTCTCACTATATAACATTTTAATGTTTCACATTTCAAGTTGGCAAGTCTTTCTATGAAGCTTCCTTTACGACTTTACAAAACTGGCAACAATCCACCTATTAAACCTTTAACTTCCGACACTGCTCCTCTTCCTCCTACACTCGCTGTCCTCTTGCTCTAGCTCTTTAATCTTCTCTTCCTCCGATCTTCCTCCTCTACCACTCCACCCTCTCCTCTTCCTCCTCCGCTCATTCTCAACACATCATCTCAGCTCTACATTATGGAAAAATGTTCTGTGCTTGTAGCATACAACTTAAGGTTTCAGTGAGAGTGGCTGACATTTGTTGAATGTATGAACCCTCTTTGGTTCAGGTTTTGGTCAAATTCAATACAGATAACGATTCTCTCTGACTTGAGCTTCTCTGCGTGTCCTCATATTTATCATGCCCAGGTTTGCTCTTCAGATCCTAATAAATCAGATAGTCTGAGCAAGTGATGCTAGACCTGCACTCCTATTCCACGAGGCTTTATAAAACACTGACCCCTCTGATAATGTGAAACCTCCTGACGTTCATTCCACTCCCCCTTCTCTGTCCACGCATTTTCCAAAGGTGCTCTGTACCTGCAGTGTAAATATTGAATTGCATCTGCTTATTATGCAAATCAACCCATGGTTCATCCACTTGAAATTCACCTCCATCTCTGCTCCTCCTCCACCTCCTCCTCCTGCTATGTCTAGATATTGACTAAAGGCCTACTGTACATATGGAGATTCCCTCTAATTGTGTAAAGCAAGACTCCACACCCCATTTCCAACCCTCCTTTTCAGCCCATATACATTGGATTTCCCTGGTTAAAATGAAGTGAATGAATGTGAAATCCCTCTGCAGGTGTTTGCCAAAGGCCTGCTGTACCTGGGTATGAACACAGCAGGCTTGTTCATTCACTACCTGACGGACCGCGCCCAGAGACAGGCTTTCCTGGAGACCCGACGCTTCATTGAGGGACGTCTCAAACTAGAGCAAGAGAACCAGAGACAGGTATAATATGCTATTGTACTGTTATAGGCTTATAGGAATTTGAAGATTGGGACATATTTTGACCAGATTGGTGACCGCTGAGCATCCTGAATAGTGTGGCATGATTTTTTAACCTCTGCTGTTTTCTCTGTATTGAGACAAAGTCAGATTATGAAGAGAAACAGGACTGCTATCGCTTTTCTGTACCCTTTTTTAAGTGTCCCTCACTCATTTTATCTATTTATGGGATTAAAATAGCTTTGAACGTAGTCACATAGCGACTTTTATTAGAACACGTCTCCTAAATTCCATTCTCTCTTGTCTGTAAACAAGCCTTATTCCGGTTATATCCTACTTTGATCTATGATTATCACATCAGATGTGACTTGTGTGGAAAAGCGGCATCAATGGGAGCTTGTTGTGTCTGGAAACAGGAACGCCTGGTGCTGTCGATCCTGCCTCGCTTTGTTGCCTTGGAGATGATCACTGACATGAGCTCCTTGGAAGATGAGCTCAATCCCCAGGAGTTTCATAAGATCTATATTCACCAGTACAAAGATGTCAGGTAGAGACACACACACATATAAGCAAACACGCAGATTTAGATGGATGGATTTAGAGACTGCTGGGGGAGATATTGCAGTCAAACAGAAGAGAAGGCCTATTATAAAAATGAGGGGCTTAATGGTAAACAATTTTCAACATTCACGCTTACTCACCAGTGTCATTTGTACGTTGATCTGAGAAATTGCATGTTTTTCCGAGAACCACAACATCATGGTGCTGATCAATTATAGGCACAAGCATGAACTGAAATATAGATAGCCCAGTTTTGTTTTTGCAAAAGGTAGACCTCAAATTGATGTTGTGCAGACTTGAGTAAAACAAAAAATGGTAAATGATCATCACAGCTCTTTCTCTTCCCCTCCTCTCCACAGCATCCTGTTTGCAGACATCAAGGGCTTCACTCTGCTGTCCATGAACCTGTCGGCCCAGGAGCTCGTCCGGACCCTCAATGAGCTCTTTGGACGCTTCGACCGACTGGCAGAGGTCAGAACCTGCACATTTTGACCCCTAATTGTCCTGAATAGAGACTGTACATTACTATAATACAACAGTACTTCTCTTTATATGACTTAAAGTCATATGAACAATTTTGCCAGGTTCCCAAAATATGGACGAATAAAGACAAAAATGTATTGAGCCAGATTATGCTGATGGATGAACCATTGCACTTTATATTATGCCTTGTGTGCCTTATATTGATGCTAGTTTCTTTTTTTAAAGAGAACATACAGTATTTTAGGCATGATTTTATAAATCTGCTGCAAAACAAAATATATTCTCTTGTTTTCTAAATGTAATGTCACTTAATTTAAAGACAAAATATACTTATCATCTTATATTTCACCCATAATATCTATGTAAAGGTTGTTTGACACCCTCTACATTACTCCTAGAATCACAGGATGCAGCTCTGACACATTTATAATTTTCCCAAATACATCTCCCTTTCTTATAAATCTAAGGTCTCTACCTTCGAACGGAAATGTTTCTACTATGCGGGGGTGTTACTCTCCAGAAGTCAAGTCAGGTTAAGTTTATTCATAGAGTGCTTTCGACGAACCAGATAGATACAAAGTGCTTTACAGAAAACAAAGCACAGGAAAACAGATAAAAACAAGGATAATAAAAACAAGAGACAGCAAGAGCTGGAAATTTTTGTCTGTTTTATCTGCACTCACTGATTGCCTACATAACCAAATTGCTTATATATACTTTGGAGACAATTCTCTCTTTGTCCATACAATAGATATGGGCATTACCAAGCATAAAAACTGTTCTCAAGCATTATATCTAATCATTTTGTCTCTTCCCCGTTTCCCTTCCATCTTCTCACCCCTTTCCTCTTGTCTCCTTCTCATCCCAGGAGCATCACTGCATGCGGATAAAGATTCTGGGAGACTGTTACTACTGTGTGTCGGGGGTCCCAGAGCCGCAGCCTGCCCATGCCCGTTACTGTGTTGAGATGGGCCTGGCTATGATCAGCACCATACGGTCAGTCTATGTGGCTGCTAGAGCAGTGGTTCCCAAAGTAGGGTCCGGGGACCCCTGGAGGTCCTTGAAGGAGCTCCAGGGAAAAAAGGAATAGTTTCATTTCAGTATTATTTCAGTGTTATAGGAATTTAATTGAAACAGCTGTCCAGTCCAGACTTGACCTGAACTACTAACTGCATTACTCACAGGCATAAAACGGGATAGTAATAATTTACAGGTTATTTACATATGCCATAACTCATTAATACGCTATCACTGGTCAGGCTATGCAGGCATGATTTTGAATTACAGACTTTACACAGATAATTAACTAATGGATATTGTAGATTTCCAAAAGGACACAGCATATGTTTACATCTCTTGATTAAAAAAGTAACTATTTTCTAAAGAACATATTATAGGCCCTCTTCATCAGTATGTGCTCCCATCTACACCCGTGTTTAGGGAGGATCTACTTTCTAAAGTCTGGGACAAAGACTGCTTGTGTGCCGCTAATTAAAGGCAGCACTTAAGCCTATGAGAGACACAATAGATGCCTCATATTTTAAAGGTGGAATGTGATTGCGTGAGAGCGGACAATGTCACTAACAGATGCATTTAACTAGACAGGCTCAATAAAAAACACTTTTCAGTTCTGTAATTATGTCCTCTAGGGAAAAAGTAGCCTATGGAAGGAAACAATGACTGCAGTGTAATACAATCTCCACAGTCAAATGCCAACATAAAAAGTCTGTAGTCTGTAAAAAGGAAATTGGAATTGAAATGTATGTTTGGTGCATGCTGCAGGTAGACAGAGGTATAGCAAAATGCCTTTGGGCTCTGATTTGTTCAATCACACCAAGGCTTTGACCTGCCAGGATGATTTACTAGCAATGCATTAGATTGCAGTTTTCTGACTGTACTGTAATTGTAGATCTTTCTTTAATGTTATGTAATCAGACAGTATCAAAATATAGCAGAGGGTAAATTACAACTTGTTACAGGGAAACTTTAAATTCAGCTAGAAAAAGAGGAACCACAGTATTTACAGTGGTTAATTTCCATAAAGATACAGAAATAAACCTGTGCAAACAAGATCAGATCAGGTCTCGGCCTGTTGGTAGCCACAGAACCAGCTGTGTCAAATTGTTGGATGTCCTGCTACCCGGCACTACCAGGTACGTACGGAAGCAGCTGAACTACGACATGGACATGCGGATCGGGATCCACTCAGGCTCTGTCCTGTGCGGGGTGCTGGGCCTGCAGAAGTGGCAGTTTGACGTGTGGTCCTGGGACGTGGGCATCGCCAACATGCTGGAGGCGGGGGGCATCCCGGGGTGAGTGGGCTGTCTGCACCACAGAACACCTGTTGTGACACAGCCAGGAGGGCATGATTCAACTGGGAAGGGGTTAGCTTACTGGGAAGGCTTTTAGCTTATTTGGTCTCTGTCTGGTTACCACATATTTATTATGTACAGCTCAATGTGTCACCTAACAGCAGCACTTAAAGCCCACTCTTAGGCTTCCATATCACGTTCTTTTTTGTAATATCAATGCAGTGGTGTTGTGACCAAAGAAATCTGTAACTTTATAAAAAGTGTGCAAGTGCTTAAGAAAGTACCAGAATGTACCAGAAAATTATTCTCTGCCAGAGCAATCAGTATGGCACTTTACTATTTCACTATTAAAATTAGCCCTATAGAAAACATACCTTTCTAATCAAGGTGTATGATCTGTTTTCCAAATATTATTGTGTCCTTCTCTACAAAAATGCATATTTATAGGATCTTGTGCACATGTGTGTGCATGCATGTGTGTGTCTGTACCAGTTGTGTGAAAACAATGGACTTTCCTTGCGAATCAACAGTAAACTTCTCTATTTCTCCTTCATCCAGACGGATCCACATCTCCAGGGCAACTCTGGACTGTCTGCAGGGCAGCTACCGGACAGAGGATGGCCACGGCCGAGACAGGAACGAGTTTCTAAGGAAACACAACATCGACACCTTCCTCATCTGCCCCCAGGAGGAGAGGACCACTATCGACCAAATCGAGCCCCACAAAATCCAGAAAACCAGCCGAACCTGGAATCCAGAGCTGCCCTTTGGCAGCATCATTGACATGAACTGTGTAAGTGGGCAGGGATGCAAAGTAGAAGGGAAAGGTGGTATTCCATGTACTGCCAGCATCTTAATGAAAGTAAACATTTCTTGTAGCCCTGACAATGGTGTAGATATGTGCAACATGAGCACAGGGCAGGTTGGACCGACCGGTCAGGTCAGGTCAAGTCAAATTTATTTATCAAAGCGCTTTTCAGAGAGTGCATATAAATACAGAATAAAACAAGAGATAAAAAACAAGACAAAACAAACAATCCTTGGAAAATTGTGATTCATTAAGAGTTTAATTTAGCTAAGAGTGTAATTTCACTCTTATTTTATTTACTAGTTAATACATTCCGGCTGTTATTTCTCAACTTCTAGATCGCAAGAAGTTATACCCCGCTGTAAATCAATGACCATTGTAAAAATGGGAAAAAATATATTTTAATTTAAATTGGTCTGCAGCCAAATGGGTATCTTCAGCAATTCACCCATTTATGTGGGGGATTTCAACCAAAATGTCTATTTGTTGGCCCTAAGTAGGAAAAGGTTTCAACCCCCCACAGCTCCCACACCCCCACCTACAGTATGACGCATATTTTGAGATTATCATCTGAAAATAATCCAATCGTCAAAGGCTCAATGGGAACTCCTGATCGATCTTACACCGTCCGTGATCTATCCTCACAGATCCTGGCCTCCTTCACGAACGGTTCTCTGCCACAGCTGCCCAATTTACGCCAGTCGGCCTCCAAGGAGATCAACAAGCGCATCGAACACGCGATTGTGGTTCGCAGCAGTGAGCGTATGCACAGGGAGCACATCACTCCCCTGACCCTGGTGTTCAAGGACACACACATCGAGGGCAAGGTAAGGCAGGTTCAGAGGACGCTGGGTAGGGGGCAAGGCAGATACAGATAGGCAACCTGTGTGTGATCAAATGGGAGACAAAATGAATCTCCACAGAGCAAACTTTGGTGTGAATGTTTGATGATGTTCTTAACATTGTGATACTCACCATGTATGATGATCTCCTTCTACTGTCCCAGTTCTCCCAGATGAGAGATGAAATGTTCAACTCCAACCTGGTCTGCTCCTTCATCATGCTCCTCTTCCTCATGGCTGCCCAGGCGCTCATCCCCGCCCCCAGGTAGACTGACACCGACAATGTCCAATCAAAGCTCAACACTCATTTTTTACAGTTTGTGTGGGCCTATCGGATTGGTTTTGGGTTATAAAAATGCTCTGACTTTGCCTTTGCCTAAGAATTCCGGTTAAACCAATATATCGGTTTGCCATTATATTATATTTATAGATATAAATATTGATATTGGCCAGTCAATGTCGTCCACCTCTGATATGATGAAGGTTCCTCCCTGACCACAGCTACAGTGCATAAAAACTTTAAAACCTGCAGTGGAATTTTATTTTCTTTGCACATCTGTTTTTTTTTCATTTAATTATTCAATTATGTTTTTTGTAAATTAATTCTTCATTTAAAAATGTTTAACAGGTGGGGTGGAGAGTTTTAGTGTGACACGATGGTCTAAATGCTGTTTCAGAGGCTTTTCCACCCTGGCAAGAATAAAAGTCTGGGGGAAACTATGTATTATATATATATATATATATATATATGTGTGTGTGTGTGTGTGTGTGTGTGTGTGTATAATATTTTTGGAATGAAAATGGTCAGATTTAAAGATACTGAATAAAATCAAACAAAATATCAACAATCAGAGACTTCAGTAAAAATATCGGCATGGTATCAGCCTTCAAAAACTCCTATTAGTCGAACCCTACTAACAGGGTTTGACTGATAGATAATTCATCTTCCATCCTTTTGTCTAACGTAATTGGGCTGATTTCCCTGATCATTTGAAGCTTAATTAAAAACATCTTTGTGTCTCTCAGAGCTATAAACTGTCATTCATTTCCTCTTGTTTTATAATGCTACCCTCGATGAACATTTTCATATCACAACCTCACTCGCATCCTGTTTCCTCCTCTTATCCCTGCTCGTCCCGTCTCTGCAGGCAGTACCCAGCTGTGCTCCAGTTTTCCCTCTTCCTGCTCGCCTACATGCTGCTGCTGCTGCTGGCTCTGGCCGAGGAGTTCAAGCGGACTCCCCCGGCGCTGCAGCAGTTCTGCTGCTGGATCCACGAGAACAACAGCGCCCGCAACCTCCTCACCCTCACCGCCATCACGGTCAACTTCGGCTTGGCCTCCGCTGACATGGTGAGGGCCTGGACATCGACGTGAAGTCTTTTCCCCTTTATCAAGGCTTTATCTGCTTTTCTGTTGTTTACAATGTCCTTACTATCTAATCATTTGATCTGAGGCGGTCCAGGTAGCCGAACTGAAAGAACAGAGCAAACTAATCCTCAGATAGACTACTTAGGAGAGGTGCACTAACTCACTGATTGGCACTTGACTACAAAAATAATCTAAAAGTGTTAAACAAATCAAAACTATCTTATATTCTAGATTCTTTAAAGGAGCCGCCCTTTGCCTTGATGGAAAGGCAAAGGCTTTGGAAAGAAATTCATACATAGGCATCAACTTCACTATTTATATTTGTCTAAGAAACAAATTTTCAAGCATTTAAGCATAAACCTTTAGATCAAAATGGCTTTGAGAGAATGAAAAACATAGAACATTCAATCAGGTGTGTCCAAACTTTTGACTGTCAATCAGAAATGTCATGTGTATCCGTTTCATTGTGATAGTCTCTCGCTCAGCCTATACACTTCAGTTCTCAAGAGTGTTTCTGTCATTTGTACATGCTGTCCTGTGTGCGTTGGTGCAGGTTTGGTGTATTCTGAGGGACAGAGACACAGGAGCGGCTGAGGTAATGGACAGGGTCGTCACAGCTTCACCAAACCAAAGGCCGCTCACCGTCTGCACTTACCCCGAGGTAAGGACTACAGTAATAAGTGGAAAATCCCCTAAGAGTGGTCAGTCCTATGTGTGTCTGGGAAAAACACAATCCAGTCTCCCTGCTCCAAGACTCACACAGAGGCAGAATGCCTCACTCATTCATGCAGTCGTCCACCACACTCATCATTTCATAACCAAATTAAAAAATATCCATCTTAACAAGTCATTTAGTCTAGAATTAATTCAAGAAAATTCTTGTAACAAGTGGATTTGTATTGCAAACAAATGAAGTTATCTCACCCAACTGGCAGATTTTTTCATTTACTTCAAGAAAAATAAGAGTTACTGCTTTAATGTAGATGTTTTTTTCGCATGTGCAACTGTCTCCTCAATATTCAAAGACTAATTCCATCAAATGATATTCATCCTCACTCTCTCTTTCTAATCTCTCCCTTCCCTCCTCCCCTCTGTCTGTCCACCTGGTGAGCAGGTGTTTGTGTTGAGCGGGGTGATCGCCATGGTGACCTGTGCGGTGTTCCTGCGTCTCAACTCGCTGCTGAAGCTGGCGGTGCTGCTGCTGGTGGTGGCTGTCTACTCCTACCTCATCCACCTGGCCTTCCTCACTCTCAGCCACGACATGCTGCACAGGTCCGTGTACAGTAGGCTACACACCTGCGAGCCTGGGCTGAGTGCGCACACCGCGGTTATTAGAGTTTATTAGGTCTTTTTATATTTTTATTTTGAAATTTGATTGCAGCCTCATTCAAATTTGTATTAATCAGTTAGTTATCAGCCAGTCAGTGTCGTTCACCTCCACTACAATGGATATGATACAGCTTGATTACATATTTATTGTATAATTGATCGACATTGCAGTGGTTGTCAAATGGAAGCCTTTAATCTGAACTGATTCTAATGCAATATTTAGTGAGTCTTAGTGCCCCATGGTCTAAATACTGTTTCAAGGTTTTTCCACTATGCTAAAAATAAATCCTGAGAGGAATACTGATGACTGAAAATTGTCTTTGGATGGGCATAATATGTATCATTTTGATAATATATTGATGTTGTATTGGCTGATTGATCAGTGTTTGACTGAGCTCACTGATCCCATTTATTTCTGTGGTCTACTACTATTGATATGGGGAGGGTCAGTAGATTAATGCTGAAAAGAAAAGAGTTTTTGAATTGGCCAAGTTTTCATTCTTATTTTTATTGAGGTTTACTCAAAAAAAAATGTTTAAGTTTCAGTTAACTTCAGTAACCTTGTCACCAACACAAACACACACACATACCCACTCAACTGAAAGCACATACATGTGAGCAGACACACAAACACACACAAACACACACAAACACACACACAAACACACATGCATTTACACGCATGTACGTGTCAGCAAGCACACAAGCACACACACCCTAATACATTCAGTCTGCCTAACATACTTATGATCATTTGACTAAGTGTCACTCATATTTTGAACATCCATCTCTCTTCCTCCTCACATATTTTCACGCAGGTCTCACTATCTCCGGAGAAAAGGAATCTCCATCCTTCTCATGGCCATGTTTCTTGTGGCTATCTTCTACAACGGACGGCAGGTAATGGTACACACAGTCTTACCCAAAGTCTCAAGTTAGTGCAACGTTTAAGATTAGTTTTAAGATTAGAAGTGATCCCAAATGTAATCATTACAGCATCATTTTCCCAGCCTGTATGAGTGTAACGGACTCTGCTGACTGCCAAACAGAGCATGTAGGCAGTGGAGTGCAGCACACAGGCAGGTGACCTCTGATAGACGTTGTATCTGCTCCTTGTTGTCCAGTGGGAAGCCACCGCCAGGCTGGACTTCCTGTGGCGTCTGCAGGCCCAGCAGGAAGTGGAGGACATGAGGGAGCTGCGGGAACACAACGAGTCTCTGCTGCACAACATCCTGCCTGTGCATGTGGCACGACACTTCCTGGACAGGAGCAAGAATGATGAGGTGCAGAAAAGACCATGACACCCCTGACTTTAGAGTACAACATACCAGCTGACCTCTGACCTTTAGATACAGTACGCTAAATATATCAGTCCGACACGTGGGTCTGTGAGAATACCCTGTCAAGTTTAATGTTCATTGTAAAATGTGTGTTTTAGGAGCTTTACTCCCAGTCCTATGATGAAGTGGGAGTTATGTTCGCCTCCATCGCTGGGTTCAATGATTACTACGAGCAGAAAGAGATCAAACACGAAGGGGTGGACTGCCTCCGCCTGCTGAATGAGATCATTGCTGGCTTTGACGAGGTGAGAATGAAGTGTGTTCTGTAGGTTCAGATTATTCATTGGCCCATATGCAGTGTATCAACCATTTGAAAAAAGTGACATACTACATGACATGTAGTTGAAAGGATGGGGTCACACACGATGGAAAGTTACTTTGTTGAGCACTTATTAACTTATTAATTGATCCCCATGGGCGAACATCACCCAGCTGCTATATACATGCTATACATATATCATTTTCTCTCTTTATCTCTCTTTTGCTTCTTCTCGCTAGTTGCTGGAGGAGTCGTACTTCCACTATGTAGAGAAGATCAAGACCATCGGCAGCTGTTACATGGCAGCCTCCGGCCTCGCTCCTGACAAACAGGTGGGACAGCAGGAACACCAAAAGAACCAACAAAGAAGAATGTTGCCATTAAAATTATACTGCATTTGTCCTTCTATCACTTAAACATGTTAAATCTTATTTCTCTCTCTCTCTCTTTCTCTCTCTCTCTCTCTCTCTCTCTCTCTCTCTCTCTCTCGGTCTCACACACACACACACACACACACACACAGGCACGCATGGATGAATGGAATCACCTGAGTGAGCTGGTTCTATTTGCCTTGGCAATGCAGGAGACCTTGAAAGAGATTAATAGGCACTCTGCCAAAAACTTCCAGCTGCGTGTGGGTAAGTGGCTGGCCTCCTACACACACACACACACACACACACACACTCTCTCACAAACACTTAAACAATGAATTGTTGTTGTAAACCTGTCTCTAAGGGTTTGTAGTGTCATACTGAGTAATCATTTGTCTAAAATAAATAGTGGGAACCGTATAAGAAATCAGACTCAATTTTTTCACAATGACACTAAATCCTCCCCTGGCTCTCTCCACTGGCCTGAAACAGGCATCGCCCACGGGCCGGTGGTGGCAGGGGTGATCGGCGCCACCAAGCCGCAGTATGACATCTGGGGGACGACGGTGAACCTGGCCAGCCGCATGGACAGCACCGGGGTGAGCGGACGCATCCAGGTCCCCGAGGCCACCCGCAGGATCCTGGCAGAGTGGGGCTTCGTCCTGGAGCTGCGTGGGGAAATCTTCGTCAAGGGGGTGAGTGGCTGAAAAGCTGCAGCTGACAGGTGAAGGCATGAAGAAGAGCTGAGAAGATTGATTCTGATTGGTTGACTGATTCTAATTGGTTGACTGATTCTGATTGGTTGAATGATTCTAATTGGTCGACTGATTGGTTGACTAATTCTAAGTTGTTGACTGATTCTGATTGGTTGGCTGATTCTGATTGGTTGACTGATTCTAATTTGTTGACTGATTCTGATTGGTTGGCTGATTCTGATTGGTTGACTGATTCTAATTTGTTGACTGATTCTGATTGGTTGGCTGATTCTGATTGGTTGACTGATTCTGATTGGTTGACTGATTCTGATTGGTGACTGATTCTAATTTGTTGTCTGATTCTAATTGGTTGACTGATTCAAATATGTTGACTGGTTCTGATTGGTTGATTGATTTTAATTGGTTGTCTGATTCTGATTGGTTCGCTGATTTAGTTTGTCCTGATTTTTAGTTATTGATGCTGGGGGTTATTTTTTAATGGTATTCGTTATCCAATCTGTTCAATTCAATTTTATTATCATTCTACCTTACACAATTGCACAATGAAACGTGTAATTTCAGGGATCACAGCGCATTCCAAACTAAGAATAAAACAAGAGCAGCATGGACAATACAAAACAAAACAGTGCAAGCATGGACAATATAAGTAGCAGAAAAAGTGACTGGTGGATAGAATTCAATTATTACAGTAATAACAGAGTCCAAGATGGAGGTAAAAAGTGCCTACACACCTGTTCAGAAATTACAGTTTTAACAGAAAGTGACTGGTACATAGTAAGGTTTAAAATTACTGGATCTGATCTGTAATCAGATAGAAATTATGTTGCTGGAAGCGGATAATGTTCAGTAAACTTTGGTAAAGTTCAGTAAAGTAAAGTTCACTGGATTGCGTTGAGAGAGACCTATTCAGGGGGATGTGGTGCAGTTGGAGGGTAATAACTGTTTGTAAACTAGTATTTGTTTAGAAGTCCTGAGTCCTGTGCATATTCATCTTGAGGGTCATCTGGAAAGCATTTCAACCCGTCTGACCGCTGCTGTCATCCTAGGTGAGCGAGCGGCAGGGGAAAGTCCGCACCTATTTCATCAGCACCATGCGCAGTAAGAAAGCCAACGCCGGGACCAACGGGTGCGCGAGGCCGCGGTCAGGAGGCCGCATCACGCTGGCGGGTGTGGTGTTCGGACTGGTTCAGGCCAGACACAAGGAGAAGATGAGAGAGGCCAACGGGGGGTTCAGACTGAAGCCCTGCAGTCTCCAGTGCTGAGGGGTCAGAGTTCAGCCATTTTCTTTCCCTTGGTTTGCCGTGTTGTCTCGTACTTTGACACTTTGCCACTGGTTGTAGGATCCAGTTCTGTCAGAGCCTTCGCTGCTGTTTCTCCCATGTCCTTCTCAGCTTTCCTGTGGTCTCAAAAAAAAAGATAAATGTTAATGGGATTGGACTGCATTGTGCTCTAAATACAGACACACAGGGGAACTCATTTGTTCCTGTGGAGCGTCTACGGACAGATCTCTAGAGTGCTGAAACAGAGCTTTAAATCAGGTTCCAGGGCTGTATTGAGGATCAATGACTGCATGACAGATAGGAATGACCGCCTCTAGTTCACTTTGTGCTGTTTACTGGACTTTGCTTAGAAAGGACCAAACTGTCGCACTGGCCTCTACCAAGTCTGAATAATCAAACTCTGCTTTCCATTTTTTTTTTATTGCCATATCTACCCACCATAAACACTATCTTCAGCCTTCAGGTTCATTTTGTACAAAGGCCAACATATTTTTTGCTGTGATAATCCAGATAAATTAAACATCCTACACTTAACTCACACCAGCGAGTCCTCAGACCTCTAAGCCAAAACGCAGAATACCTCAAGACAACCTCTGCAACCTCTCATAGATTACCAGTGGCCTACAGAATACTAATTAGTTCTTTTGTACTGTATAATCTTGCATCATTCTTATTCTTTTTTTTTATATATCAATTCATCATTTCATATTGTTGTGACTCCTAGCCTGTAGCCACTCTAATTCAAGATGTTCAAGATGTCCATTTAAGAAATCTTTACAGTAAATTAGGTTGTCTTATTATGCTCCATCAGCATAATACAGAGAATAAAAAAATGTCCCATGAATAATTAATTGATTACTGTTAGGTTTGATATTGTGCAGATTTTTTCCTGTGTGTTGCTCCCATGAAAGTGGTACTTCTGTCTATGTCAGTGTCAAAATAATCCATATTGTCCGCATTGGTCTGGATTTCTGAGATTAGTGTCAAAAATCTACATGTGTAAGATAAAGTAGCCAACTCAGTTTTGCCTTGGTTAGGTATTACCATGATCACACTCGTTTTACAGTTACCTGACCTTTCCAACATTCAACAGTGAATTTATCCGCTTTCGTAGAGTTTTTAGTTGTTAACTGTTGAACCAACTTCCTTGCCAAAAGCACAGTTATAATCTGTGGTACTGATCTCACCTCATGTCATTCATGTCATTAGAGCTTAAAATGAAAGGACACACAAGGTTTTTTTACCTATATGTAAAGATTATATTGTAGGCCTGTTGCATATCGTCATTGTCCGGTGAAAACCTTGACTCCAATTTTGGTGATTTTTTTCATGTTTTAACTAATTGAAGGATTACATACTATGGGTCGAGGAAATTCTACAATCCTTGGGTTTATTAAACCCTCTCAAAACTAAATAAACTCAGAAAGCTGAAGAAAGGCTGTTGACATTTGGGAGATAACGAGGTTTTCACCCGACAACAGCGATATATTATAGTAAAATTATGTTATTTAATTTTTCCCAGGTAAGCTGTGTGTTTATTTTTCCATCATTTTTACCAAAAATATTTAATGGTCTGCTTTTTCTGTTAATAAAACCAGTAATGAAAATAAAACTGAGTGATGTCATTTCAGCTAATAGTCTATGTGATTCATTGTCACCATGCATTCATTCCAAATTTGATTTGAGAGAGGCTCATTAGTATTAAACTCAATTCACACTTTTGTGTTAAGGACCACAGAAAAGATCAAATGCATCATGAATAATAATGTGATAACATTAATTGATACCTATTATTCTGATGATGATTATTAGTAATAGTAGCCATAGTAGTAGTAGTAATATTATTAGTAATTGACCAATAATAATAATGTGGTGCCTCTCTTTATGATACAAATTGCTGACCACTAGTCGATGCCAGGAGCTGCTCCCTGTCAAAATCATTTGCTGAGGGACTGAAGGCACAGAGCACATGTATAAGAAAACAACAGACCTGTCAGTGGGCCAAACTGTTTGACAAGGCAGTGTTTGCAGTCTTTTTCAGACCACCATCATGGCAGTGGACTTCGACCTCCAGATAAAGTGTGTGCTGAGATCACAGAGATGCCAAAATCCATAAACTGTTCAGACTGGTTCGCTCAAGGTAGCTGCGGCCCACGCAGCTTCATGTCCAAGCTGAGATGTCTTCCCAAGCTTCAGCAGTGTTATCAGCCCTAAAGTTTAAAACCTTTCCATTGGCTCTGGGAGGCTGTGGTGTTATTGTGGGTTATTGTTTGAATGGGTTTGAGAAGTTGCATTTCCATTGGTGACAGGTCAACATATTGATTCCCTCCATAGGTCCAGCACTGTAAATCTGAAAGCTGTATTTATAAGTTTTAAATAGAAGCATGTGTTCAGAATTGGTTCCTGGCTTGTGTCTTAATAGTTAATTCATTCAATGGCCATGTTTGCATGCAAGGGGAGCAATTAGACTCCAGGTTTGTGAGGAATAGGTTGTTCACACACATTACTGGGGAATCTATAGCCTCTTATGTAGGACAATCCAAACACAGCATTTGATAGCCACTGTTATCCAAATGACATATTAAACACTGAGAGGCCCCAGTGGGATTTGGACCCCTAACACTGCAGTGTTGGTGCCATGCAGCATCGGCACTTATGAAAGTTAAGTTATACCAAAGAAAAGATATGTAAAGGAGCACAGACTCTATGAATCATAGTTCCACTTTAATAACGATGCATGCACAAAACTTGCATACACAACTCCCTGGACAAATCATACCTTGCCAGCCTTCATAAGACACCGGCATTACACTTTCTAAGCAGGTTTTTTTTTTTTTTTTTGCCGGAAAGAAGAACATGATCACATTTCATGGGATTCCTGCATGCACAGTGGAAAGCCCTGGGCATCACATAGGGATGTTTACGCCAGTCCTGTCTCCAGACTGCAGACTGGGCATTTTACCTCTGAACTTAGTCTGCCATCTGGAGGTCTGCACATATCAGTGAAACTCCAACTCCCTCAAGTTGACAGCAAATCCGTGACTGAAATCTCTGAATGAAATTTTGGATTTTACCATTTGATGTTGCACATCCTGTATCCCAGAACTTAAGTAAAGGTTAAACACATGGCACATAGAGGACATTTTGGTAATTTAATGTCATGGAGAAATTGTAAAGTCATAAATCATTAGTCTGATCATGAAACAGCACTGTTAAGAATGTTAACCTGACCAAGCTTCAATGAACAGCTTGATGCTATGTATTAATGAAGATTTGTCATGGTTTTTAACTTGCTGAAACTAAGTTGCAAAAGTGAAGAAGAAGAGGCACAGAAATAACCTTGCTCCCAATGCTCACTTTGGATTCTGTTAAACTTGAAAGAGATTCTAGAGGATTATTTTTGTGATAAGTTTCTATGTTGTATCAAAAACATCTTATTATCCCACAGTGAAAATTGTCTAGCAATTCTAAAAGGATTTTTTTAAATAGAATCAGACCATGCCTAAGTTATTTTGACCAGAAAATGTCTATAAACTAGTAGCAAACCTGAGCTCACATGTTGGCTAAAGGGGGAAACTTCCACTGATTCAAAAACAAAACTCTTTCATCATTTGAAGAAAAAAAAAAAGAAAAAAAAAGACTGCAGCCACGTCACTGAGACACACTCCTGCTGACAATGTGACATTATAAATGGGATTTTCTGGGATTAAGGTATTGCCTGGTGCAAACTGTTAACCTGCAATGTAATAAAAGCTCAAATTAATAATGTGTGAGTAAACAAAGACAGTTTTTTATTCATGCTCAATGATGCAGCCTCAGAAAAATGAGGTTAGTTCTGTTGTTTCTAGCTTTGGGAGAAAGTTGTTATTGAGTGAACTGTCTAAGATCACAGGAAAAGATTATTGCGTTTTTTGTTTGATTTTTGATTTAACTGGAATAGGTTATTCTCTCCTGTATTCACTGGTATGAAGCTCAAAAAGTATGTCGAAATGTTATTTTGGAGGGAGAAGGTGGTTAAAATTCCTGTTAAAAGAAATTATAGAAAGACCATCTTAGTGCGCAATACATTTTAGCGTTTCCATCTTTCAGAATCTGGACGAGTTCTCCCGACTCGATTACTACTGACTGCGACTAGCGCGCGTATTCTGCCGGGCATGCACCAAAGATCGTCTATGTTTTAAAAGATGAATCACTCAAAAATTGCAGTCTCCAAAAGTGGGCGTTAACCCTTATCATGAGCTATTAGATTGTGAAAGGACTATAGACCTTAGAAAACATCAGTCAATCTGATTTCAACTTTGCTTTTAAGAAATCGTTTTAAATTCTACACAACCGACAAGCTTTGGCAAGTTCCCACCAATCAGAGACTTCACCAGAGAATGTTAATTTAAGTTGCAAGTGGTTGGTAGTAGTATGTTAGTCGGCTTGAACCTGTATCAGTGATTGCTGCCACTCCTCCATGTTTTACTGCCAGTCATGACATCTGTTTTTAGGGATGAGGAGAAGAGTGTGCAGGTGTGAAAATCATCAGTAATCATTATAATATTAGGATATTGTAACCTAATATTATTTAGTATCACTGTTGAAAATGAGGGAAAGTAGTTCATTCCCTCTTAAAAAAAAATGTATATACACAGTCTGTCCCTTGCCTTTTTTAATTTTTCATATAAATATATACATATTTTTTTCTGAATCTATTGTTACATACCCATTCATTCAACTGGTAGCTGATTGGTTTGGTTTATAAGAAAACGAATGCGGAATTTGCTTCTGGAGCCACTGAAAAAGGGGGCGGGCACGTTTCAGCTCTATTCATAGTATTCTGTTACATCGCCACACAGCCATCTTGGCAGGAAAATAATAGATGATTGTAATAAATTAACAGGTGATTATAATCAAATGACAGCCACAGCCAATGAGCTGTCTATACTGTAAAGCAGCAAGTGACACCATGGGAATACTATGAATAGAATAACAGTAGAGTCCTGTGGTCCCTAATACATCCATGTGTGGTCCTGTGTTATCTGCATTTTTTCCCGCCGCGCTTCGTGATGACGTTTGTGGTACCCGGAAACAGTGGCAGAGTGAGCCCACTTCGCCTCTCTCTCCTCTCTGCCGTGCACGCACGCGGGCTCTGCTGCTGCATCTGCTTTGATTGTTGTGGCTTCTTGTCATCCGGTGAAAGTTGGCCTCACAGTCAGTTGATTTTATTTTGCTTTAATATTAAGGAATTATGGCAGACACTCAAGAGGACAAGCTCTACAAAGCGGAATATGCTAAAAGTGGCCGCGCATCATGCAAGAAATGCAAGGATAACATCGCTAAAGACTCGCTGCGAATGGCCATCATGGTGCAGGTAACGACGTCTTGAGTCTTCTGCAGAAACCAGTTAGCTACCACAGGGGCTAGCTTGCATGCTATTTGATAACTTGCTTGTTTAGAAAATTAGCTGGCTTGTTCTGCCCCTCTCTTCAGCATTAATCCACCCACTGAAGACTGCGAATGTGTAGTTTACAGTGTGGTTTCAAATGGTTTCAATAGTTTAACGGAAGGCCCTTGTTAGCATTTAAATGGCTAACATTATCTTTTGAATGTGTTGCTCACAAAAGAACCGTTCAGCTTGACTTGATGTGATTCTCTTATCTGGAATTACGCATCCTGTGCCATTAGAAATCACAACAAACAGCGATTCATGGGTTCACGACTTAATGAGGATTACCACGTCATGTAAGCATCCTCAGCCTCATGTTGTGCCTCCTAGTCTAGGACAGTTCAAACAATATGTGTGAATGGGCAACTCTCTTAAAAGCAAGAAATCGGAGAAACAACGTGATCCTATGCTGTTATCAAGATGTAAAATCTGGAGCTGCTCCACAGAGAATGAATTAAGAAACGTTTTAATGGTGATTGCATTTACCACCGTGGGATTATCTGGGGACACGACCCCATTTTGTAGTTCAGGACTGACAATGCTACTGTTGCTTAAAGCTCATTGTAGCAGAGACAGACAGGCCTGCATCATCAGTATGTGCATAAACAAAACCAAAACCAATCTCCTGATTCATCCTCTGTGGAGCAGTTCCAGGTCCTCCATCACTGATTCTGCCTCAGACTGAAAACAGATTGAATCCCTTCTAATCAACATCAGCAAGAGCACAGATTCATCACTTCTGAGCTTGTAGCATTTTTATGAATAGCCCCATTTCAAAAAGCCATGTCTGTCTAATTGTCTGTATTTATGCTTTTCACTGCATTATTAGCCTATATAATTATGAAACCCATTATATTGGTCTTATTCCTGTTTCTTCTAGCAGTATTTCCTTTTTTTCCCTTCATACTAGTGGTTTTCTGTTAACACATGTTGATCCTTTCCTGTCTGCTCTTTGTCCCCCAGTCCCCCATGTTTGATGGGAAGGTTCCCCACTGGCACCACTTTTCCTGTTTCTGGCAGCGGGCAGCAGCTCAGTCCACTGCGGATATCGCTGGGTTTTCTGACCTCCGCTGGGACGACCAGGAAAAGGTCAAAAAGGCCATTGAAAGTGGGGGAGCCACAGGAGGTCAGTGCTCGACCTTTAACATTTGACTTTCCTCCTCTCTAAAGTGATTGGTAAAATATCACGAGTACAGGCACTGCACAGTCCCAATGTGTGTTCATGGCGATGGCCAATCAACCTAATTAATGAGTTTATTGGGATGTGATCTGAGCTCTCTGGCTCTATAGTTGATCATCTGACCTAATCTCATCTATGGAGAATACAGTAAGGCTACTTGGCTTGCTAATTAACGTTAGCAAATAAACCATTAGCAAACATAGCTTATAACATATTACATACACAGAAGCACTGCTTATATAACATGTCTTATTATAAATGCCAGAATAGGGGTCTTCTTATCAAAAATAATGTAACTGTACACATCAGCATACACCACTATAGAGCAAATCACAGGAACCAACAGGTAAATTCTTCCATTGTGAAAATCCTTTTGATATGAGAAGAGGATTGCCAGCTAAGGTGTGAAGACTCATAGTTAAGATTTAACTTTCATAGTAATACAACTTTTACTTCCTTTTATTAATTAAAGAACAGACATGATTTGTAGAAAAAGCATTTAACCACACCGTGTCACCCTGTTTGCCTGACCTGAATTTACCTCTCGATCACCATGGTGCGATGGAAACAGCGCTGTGCTAAAACAATGAACAGTCTGTTGGCTTATTTGTTCCGGTGAATATATTTATAATATGTTCAGAAGGGACTTTGTACATAATATTGCCATGACACTACTGGCAGCTGTTCATTGTCTTGAGATTGACAGTCGAATATTTTTCCTCTCATAGGTAAAGGGGACCAGAAGGGCGGAGCTAAAGGAGAGAAGACACTGAATGACTTTGCGGTGGAGTACGCCAAGTCGAACCGCAGCACGTGCAAAGGCTGTGAGCAGAAAATAGAAAAGGTTAGCAGAGACTTTCATTTGTACACACCAAAACTACTGTTTGGTGTTTGGATACAACAATAAATACCCTGCCTGAACACCTGTACAAAATGTGCATGTAAATGCGTAGAAAATTATGGATTTATTTTATGGATTTTTAATTTTACCCAAATAAAGCACAACCCTGGCTATTAATACTATCAATGTACATGTTATGAACTACATTGTGTATTATGTAAGTCTGATTCCATTGTGTTATTGAGTCTTTGACCCTCTGGTCTCTCCTTCAGGACCAGATTCGTGTGTCCAAGAAGACTGTGGACCCAGAGAAGCCCCAGCTGGGCCTGATAGACCGCTGGTACCACACGGCCTGTTTCGTGGGCCGCAGGGAGGAACTGGCCTTCAAGCCTGAATACAACGCCGCCCAGCTGAAGGGTTTCAACGCACTGCGGGCCGAAGATAAAGAGGATCTTAAGAAGAGGCTTCCCGCTGTCAAATCTGAAGGGTGAGAGGGAGGGTAATCTCTTAAATGGTGCAGGTTGGAATAGTGGTGCTGTTACAGCATAGGTACAAATTACATGGCTGATGTATGAGGAGAGAGTGGATGCTTTGCCTGATGGGTAGCATCATAGTGTTCACAGTATTTACAGTATTTTATGTGTCTAGACTGGTCAAGTTCTAGCCATTTAGGGACCCCAAGTCTGCTCAGGTCTGCGGACAGCGGTTCCCCCTCCATCATCACCCGGGGCCCCCTTCTAAGCCTCTCCGTCACCCATGGTCCTGCAGCACAAGAAGATAGACTTGAAGGTGTCCCGGAAAGCCGTCATCGTGTAGGCGTACAGGAAGGGGTTGACGGCGGAGTTGGCATGTGACAGGATGATGGCGGTGAGCAGCAGCTCCAGCGGCACGGGGCAGTGAGGGCAGAGCAGCAGGAAGCAGTTGATGATGTGGAGCGGGATCCAGCAGACGGTGAACAGGAAAAGAACCAGGAAGAGAGACATAGCCGTCTTCATCTCCCGGCGCATGCAGGCCGCGGCCCTGGCTTGCCCCTCCCCTCCGCTGCCGTGCTCGGCCGCGATGCGCCGCACTTGCCGCTTGACGGTGGCAAAGATCTGGGCGTAGATGAGGAACATGACCACCAGGGGCGCCAGCACGCACGCGAAGAAGTTGAAGTAGACCATGTAGGTCATGTCCACCACGAAGACGAAGAAGCAGTAGCCTGAATCGGGCGGCGTCTTGTGCCAGCCCATCAGCGGCACGAGGCCGATGAGGAAGGCCAGTACCCAGGTGCCCACGATTACCAGCACAGCGTTGCGAGGCGTCATCAGCGCCTGGTAGCGGAAGGGCATGAAGATGGCCACGTAGCGCTCCACAGCCACTGCCAACAGGCTGAAGATGGAGCTCTGGGTCAGCATGATCAAAACACTCAGCATCAGCAGACACAGGTAGAGATTGTGGCGCGGTACGCCCATATCGGTCAGGATGGCACAAGGTATGGCGAGCGCGCCCACGCAGATGTCAGCCACCGCGAGCGATACCAGGAAGTAGTTGGTGACGGTGCGCAGCTTCTTGTTGAGGCACACAGCGGCACAGACCAGCAGGTTGCCCACTGTGGACAGAAAGGCAATGACCAGCTCAGCGGCCATGTATGCCACATTAGGGGAAACCACCAGGTCAGCAGGGGGAGTTGGAGGAGAGAGGGAGGAGGAGGCATAGGAGGAAGAAGAGGTTGAGGAGTTCCAGAGAGGTTGCTGGGAAGGGGAAGGCAGGTGGTATGAGTTTCCAGGTAGGAGGAAAGTGTTGAGGTTCAGCAATGCACTGGTGTTCTCCATAGTTGTCCTAAAGAGAGAAATAAGGCAAAGTCAGAAGTTTCAACCTTGAATGCTGTATGGATATTTCTTCCTCTTGCAGCATGATGATAAAATACTTGAATTACTCACCGAGCTAGCCTGGTTCTTAAACCGAATACAAGTGGTAATATTCACTCTTCACAGTCACTCTTGGAGAGTATCGTTACTCAAGAGCCAAGGCTGCATCGGTGTGATCCTGCAGCCATCCTGGTGAAGTTCTCCTGCCCTCACATTAAAGATCACACACACACACACACACCTCTGTTTAAGTGATGCTGAGTGGCTGGAGGAGGCTGTTTTATAGATTTCCTGACCTCCCCTTGGGTTTTCTGATGAGGGATGTTTGTCATGTTTCTTGCACTCTAAAGGATCAGACAGCCGACTCCTATGGGATGGTCATTAAGTAAAATATGTGTGTTTTTGTCCGTGTGTCTGAGAGAGAGTGTGTATGTGTGTGTGTGTGTGTGTGTGTGTGTGGGTTCAGTGAAAATCTCATGGGGAGCTGATTTATTTTGTTATTATCAGGGCAGGGAGGGTGATATCAATATTGAAGCTTGGGGACATGGAGGCATGCACCAGCTTGTGTGTGCATGTCCATTAACTGATGGGGCTCTAATGAATTTGCTTAATGAATAAAGGTGTCGGATTCGGGCTTGTTTTTCCCTGACCTTGGCTGTTGTCCCGTGTCCCTTCTGGCTTCATTTAGGAAGTTCATTTGGAGGTTTTGTCAAGGGACATCAACTTAATCTATCCACCCTGTTTTCTAGTATCCATGTAAAATTTGTCAAAAACTGGCCTGAAAGAGAACTGTTTTCATTTCCCATTTGCTCTTGCAGAAAGAGGAAGGGTGATGAGATGGACGGAGCATCAAAGAAACAGAAGAAGGCAGAAGAGGAGGAGAAGAAAAAGCTGGAAGAGCAGTTGAAGGTTTGCCCACTTTTTCCCCTTTAAAAAAAAAATATATATATCTATATACGTTTTGACACAATATGTCATGGTAACAGCACATAAGTTTGGTGAACCTGTCTAGAATGATGACTTTCCTAATACATTGTGTGTGTGTGCACATCTACAGGAACAAAGTCAGCTGATATGGGGAATCAAGGACAAGCTGAGGAAGTTCTGTTCCACCAACGACATGAAGGAGCTGCTGATTGCAAACAGTCAGGAGGTTCCTTCAGGAGAGTCCAATGTAAGGAGCCAGCTTTCATTTTCTGTGGATCTAAACTTCTACTGTAAATAATTACTTGGCATTTAACAAAGTCTAGGCAGGCTTGAAATGGTTACTACGTTTACACATGTAGGTAGTCAACTAGTTGAATTATTGTGTATAATCAGCTATGGTTACACTTGTCATTTCAATGTGATTTTCAAGATATTATTCTAAGGCTTGGATTTTATGAGATCACATTGTTTACGTTTGGCCTGATAAATATGATATTCATGAACTTATTCCTTGTATTATACTGATAGAGAGTAAGAAGCTGAGTTTTCTGCTCATGGGAGTTAAACTGGTAGAAGAGTCTTTTATTTGATAAGTCACATTGAAACGACAAGTGTACCCCTAGTCCCTGTTATTCCAGACACTGGTATAGTGACGCTATTCCGTGACCGGCACGCATGTGTTGTTTGATTGACAGGTGGTGGACTGCCTGGCAGACGGCATGGCTTTTGGGGCTCTCGAGCCCTGTAAGGAGTGCAAGGGCCAGCTGGTGTTCAAGGGCGATGCTTATTACTGCACCGGGGACATCTCGGCCTGGACAAAGTGTGTGTTCAAAATTGGGACACCCATTCGTAAAGACTGGGTCATCCCCAAGGTAGGTGACCTCATTCCAGGGCTTCCTTTGCTTCTCTGTATAATATTCCATTACCACACAGAATCACCAGTAGGCAAAAAATTATAATGACAGCCATAGCTAGTGAACAGTAATGCGTCATATTGGAAGGAAATACAATATCCATATAGTTGTTGTACTTTTTATTGGCATTAATTGAGCATGATATTAGGCATAAAACACTAGTAAACATTCTAATTATATTGAGGTTGTCCTTCCAGGAATTCCATGAGGTTCCCTTCCTGAAGAAATTCAAGTTCAAGCGACAGGTCAGGTTGTACCCCAAGGTGGCCCCCACCCCGACCCTGAGCGCAGCCTCAGCCGAACCCCTGGCCAGTGCCTCCAGTGCCCCCACTAGACCGCTGCCAGAGGGAGCACCTGCAGGTGAGTGAAGACACCTTTATGTTTCTGTTGTGCAAATATTAAAATATTATAAGAAATCTGGATTTGAAATCCTCTCTGTATGCAGACTGTTGCTTCATGGACAGAAATCCTATGAAGTATTCTTTTTAGTTTCGTCAAAACTGCAACAATCAGAGGAATTCAAACATGCCAGATATTTGATCAGTTCCCTTATGTTATTATTGATCTGAATTTTGAAAATGGACTGAGTTTGTAATATGTTTGTGTGTTTGTCTCCTTGTAGACAAACCTCTTACTGGTATGAAACTGGTGGCCGTGGGCAAGCTGTCCAAGAACAAGGATGATCTAAAGGCCGTCGTAGAGGAGCTGGGCGGGAAGATAACTAGCACGGCCAATAAGGCCGCTCTCTGCCTCAGCACCAAGAGTGAGTAGCCAATCAACAAGCGAGAGTTAATGTGGGGCAGTAACTGCTACCAATTGGTGTTAAGAGCTTATCTCATGAGCAAAGGTAATATAATGTGTCTTTACAATGTGTACAACAATATTTCCCAGTTCTCTAACATGCACTCTCACTCTTGTTTTCACAGAGGAAGTGGAGAAGATGACTAAGAAGATGGAGGAGGTGAAGGAGGCCGGCGTACGTGTGGTCTCTGAGGATTTCCTCACAGACATCAAGTCGTCGGGCAAGGCCCTCCAGGAACTGGTCTCCCTGCACGTCATCTCACCCTGGGGGGCAGAGGTCAAACTCGAGGCCCAGGCTCCGCCAGTGGCCTCCAAGTCTGGAGCCGTGGCCAGCAAGAGCTCAGGCAGGGTGAAAGAGGAGGAAGGTAAAGGCTGTTGGTTGTTGTTGATGTATATGTAGTGATTTGATAATAAAATAATAGTAATAATCAGAATATGATATCAATAGAATGGAAGGAACTGGATCTCAATAAATGTATCTACACTATTACAGGTGGTAGCAAGTCCAAGAAGATGAAACTGACAGTCAAAGGAGGAGCTGCTGTGGATCCAGACTCGGGTAGGTGTGAGTGAGTGTGAGTGTGTGTGTGCGTGTGTTAGTGTGTGTGTTTGTGCTTGCGTTACCATCTTTTGGCAAATCTAGACTAAGCCGCTAGTTGTCTTGAGTACCTTGCGTGGGTAAATCACCTTCTCTGACTTGTCCTTCTCTTGGTTGCTCAGGTCTGGAGAACAGCGCCCATGTCCTGGAGCAGAGTGGGAAGATGTACAGTGCCACACTGGGTCTTGTGGACATTGTCAGAGGAACTAACTCCTACTACAAGCTGCAGCTGCTGGAGGATGATGTACAGAAACGGTCAGTGTCACTGCAGAAAATCAGGACCTTGATTAACAAATATCTATATAGTATATGGATATTTATGGATATAGAGAAGCACTGATCTGATGGACCAATTTGGCTGCAATAATATAAAAGAGTGATTTGCACTCAAGATGCAGATTCTTGTAGTCAGAACTCCCTCTACTCTATCTTTGACTACTCATGTCAACATCTGAGATAAAATCTCCCTTGTTTTTTGTATGTATAATATTAGAAATGCGTATCTTATACACCAAAAAGCAGTACTTTTTGATTCACAACCCTATTTTACGTGGATTATGGCTGATATTTGCACTTTTCTAATTGGTTTTAACTCACTAGCTGTAGCTTGCAAATTGCACTATGGGACTGTATTTGTTCCTTTCTCATTATTTCCTCCCATTCTTGCCATCTCTCCTCTATCCATAAACTATCCATAAACCATCCATTAATCAATCTAACTAATATTATATGGCTTACACCCCCATCTGTCGTGTGTGTAGGTACTGGGTGTTCAGGTCATGGGGCAGAGTGGGCACCACCATCGGAGGCAACAAGCTGGACAAGTTCCACGACAAGAACTCTGCCATGGACAACTTCCTGGGTGTGTACAAGGAGAAGACGGGCAACGCCTGGGGCTGCACCAACTTCACCAAGTATCCCAATAAGTTCTACCCTCTGGAGATTGACTATGGACAGGTACAGACGCACACACAAAATGCACCAATTAACACAAAACAAATACCTACCTCTTCAGTTTCTAGCTTATGGAGCCTGGGCAGTCGTGGATATACAATATTTTGCGACATGATTATTCTATATGATATATGATTATCTATACATTTGTGTAACAATTTGCCCATTAGTGTGGCCCTTCTGTTACTCTGTTTGTTTTCTATACCTGATTGGTTTTGGGTGTCTTGTTTTATTTACCTGATGGACTGTGGTGCTCATGTTACCGGACAGGATGAGGAGGCAGTGAAGAAGCTGACGGCCTCCGCTGGCACCAAGTCTCACCTGGCCAAACCTGTCCAGGAACTGATCCGGATGATCTTTGACGTGGAGAGCATGAAGAAGGCCATGGTGGAGTTTGAGGTAAGACTTTGAGATTGGTGGCAGTACGTGTGTGAGAAAGAGAACGCCTGAGAGAGGTTTTAATCTCAATTTAGGGCATGTTCATACTGTTCTGCTTTTTCACATACTACCACTTCCTTTTTAATGGAAAAAAACTTGGAAAAAATGCAAAAAACTGCTTTGGAAAAAGAACCGCGTATCACTTGTTTTTTGGCAGAACATTCTTAAGTGGAGAAAAGTTCAGGTTTATTATAAAGAACCATGGCATACAAATATGATACGAGATGCTTTTTACAACAAAATTGTGAAAATGGTCAGCTGTTTAGAGGAGTCCACATGACATGGACCCCTATTATTGAGCCGACCAACTACAATGAAGAGGTGGGATTTTGCTGCTGAATACAGATGTACTGATGTTGTAAAGGAAAGAAGGCATGTCGTGCATGATCCCACTTCTTCATACTAGCAACACAAAATGCAGTTGGGGCAATGCTTTTTCTACAAAAGAGGAATAGTGTTAACACTCCCTTAGTGTGCACAGTGAAGATTTTATTTTTACATGCCACACATCAGTATAATATCTTCCATTATCTCTCTTCTCCTGTCTTCAGATTGACCTCCAGAAGATGCCCCTCGGAAAGCTGAGCAAGAGACAGATCCAGAGCGCCTACGCTCTCCTCAGTGAAGTGCAGCAGGTCAGCATCCAACAGCGCCTCCCAGAGGGACATCCCGATATTGACCTTTCTAGTGTGTCTCCACATTTAACTCTGCTTCAGGAAATGTTAACTGGAGCAAGTCCTCATTTCAACTTACTTAATAATATTCAGATTGTCCACACTTGATATGTGTGGCGGTCATGTCCTCAAGGTTATAGTATGGAAATGAACCGCTACCATTTGCACTCCCAAAAACTAGTGGTGTGTTTTGTTATACTCAATATATGTCACTATGCGCAATATGTAGATCTGGATTTGTGCTATATATTTCTTGATTTATATACTGTGTGTGCGGATGCGGATTTGTGTAATGTTGTTCTTTCTTTCTTGATTCATATAATGGATATAGAGGATATTACATATAATTTCTCATGTTTTTAGTTTACTATGCCAAATGTTGACTTGTATGGGGGCATAGCATTCATTGTAATTGTACATGGGGTGACAACAACACTGTTATTAGCCTGTATTGTAGCATTTGTTATGCTGTTTATTATGTCGCTAGTTGCTGCTGTGACAGTTGAATTTCACACTGGGATAAATAAAGTAACAATCTATGATTCAATCTATTTATCTATAACCTTGAGTTGCCTTCTCTCTCATCCTAGGCTGTGTCAGACTCTGTGCCTGAGTCCCAGATCCTGGACCTGTCCAATCGCTTCTACACCCTCATACCTCACGATTTTGGCATGAAGAAACCTCCACTGCTCAGCAACTTGGACTACATTCAGGTAGGAACACACCTACCTCACTTTATGGTTTTCCCTTTTTTTATCCTCTCACTGATATATACCCATATAGAATTTAGGAATGTAAATGGTCTTATGCTATATGTAAGACATTTGGCTTCTCAACGGTTTCAAATGGGTCTCGTAACACTAGCATACATCACTCAAATGTGCATTCATAAAATAGTCCTAAATGTAGCCAATGCCGGACAATTGGACAAGCATGGAGGGTACTGAACCGTTTCTGTCCCACTGTCCAGGCTAAAGTTCAGATGTTGGACAACCTGTTGGATATCGAAGTGGCCTACAGCCTACTGAGAGGAGGAGCCGAGGACAACGACAGCGATCCCATCGACATCAACTACGAGAAACTCAAAACCAAGATTGAGGTGAAGGGCTTTTCCAGCTGTTTTGTGACCGACTCTTTCATAGTCATGGACAGTGTTTTGTGCAATCCTTCATTGTTTTAGTGAATATAATGTTCAACTAAGTGAATGTAATACTTGCATTGTAACAAAGTTTGTAGAGATTATGTGATATGTTTATTTGTCTATTATCTCACAGGTTGTTGATAAGACCACGATGGAGGCTGACACTATTTTGCAATATGTCAAGAACACACACGCTGCTACGCACAACACCTATACACTGGAAGTAGAAGACGTAAGTTATTAATGGGACAAGCCATGTTTTTAACAAGACAACCACTATATTTCAATATTGTTCTGTGTACATGATTATTATATTGATTCTAGCACAAACCACGTGTTGGTTCTTCTGTGTAGCTCTGTTGCCGGGTGTAAACTCTCACCTGCCTCTGTGTTTCCTGACTTTGTTCCATCTTTCAGATCTTCAAAATTGTTCGGGAGGGAGAGAACCAACGGTTCCGTCCCTTCAGGGACCTGCACAATCGCCAGTTGCTGTGGCACGGATCACGCGCCACCAACTACGCTGGTATTCTGTCTCAGGGTCTCCGCATCGCCCCTCCAGAGGCCCCAGTGGTGAGTCTTGCTATACTGTGATGTGTATATTTGTACTAGATTTTCTAATTATGGTCAGGCTGAGTTAAAGACTGTTTCAAAGGCTGCACCTGCCACTTGCTCTTATGCAACAATGCAATACCTCCCTTTTCATATGTGCTTATGTTCTACAACCAGCTTATGTTTTCAGTGCATTTGCTCATATTCACTTCTGTTTTAATTTAGATGGCATTTGTGTTTCGCTTTACTCTCTCTAGACCGGTTACATGTTTGGCAAAGGTGTGTACTTTGCCGACATGGTGTCCAAGAGTGCCAACTACTGCCACACCTCCCAGTCAGACCCTGTAGGCCTCCTACTGCTGGCAGAGGTTGCCCTCGGCAACATGTGAGTGACAGTGTGAATTCTTCACTGCATGCTGAAATATGGGGGTTCCTTGACTTATTTTTAGTGCTTCTTGACAAAATATATCTCTGTGATGGTGTAAGTGAATGTGTGTCTTGCTGTTTTTTTGCAGGCATGAACTGAAGAAGGCCTCACATATTACAAAAGTACCTAAGGGCAAACACAGTGTTAAAGGTGAGAAACCTTGCATTTTTTTTTATAAAATGGTTCGTTATACAGTATACTTTGTCATAAGTGTCTCATGAAAACTGAAATGGAATTTGGTTTTCATGGCTCGTCACCATGGTACTTGGTATGTGGGTCATTATGTCGTCATGGTGGCATCTGTTTATGTGTAAACACATTCTTGTGAACAAAATAACTCAAGAACAATAGATGAAAAAAATGTCATACTCAAACCACAGGTTCCTCCTACAGAGTAGATGATCTACCGTGCTGCATACATTTGCATATTAACTGTTTTTCTTCAAACTGCTACTAGTAACCCTAACTCCTTAATGCATTAAGATAAAGAGTTCATATTAATATTACCCACATGTTATGTGAAGACAATTACGTTGACATAGAACTGTTTGCTAATTAATGCATTAATTAGCTTAATTAATGACCTTATTTACATAATTGGTTATGTTCAATATACCATAATAATTATGCCGTGACATTTGGCAGCTCAAGTGCTTCTTGTTAATATAATGTTAATGTTTTTCATTCACTCTCCTTCAGACTTTTACTCATTCATGTTTTCTTCTTTCTTGTTTGCAGGTGTGGGTAGAACTGCCCCTGATCCAGGTGCTAGTGTCACTTTAGACGGGGTGCAAGTGCCTCTGGGAAAAGGAGCCAATACTAACATTGATGACACAAGTCTTCTGTACAACGAGTATCCTTTAATTTTCACCACCTGGTTTATGAATTTTAAAGTATTTTTGTCCCTAAATTATTCCATGTTTTTTCTGCTCTGCTATATAATGTATTTTCTGTCTCTAAAAAGTGCAGAGCCGAAAAGGTAGTGACTCAAGTGTATTTTGTAGCTGCCAACCTATAACAAATTGAGCTTTCATTACTGTTTCCAGCTGTCTATTTTGCCAGGTTCTCACTACATGATATTTAGCCTGATTCTAGGCCAGATTTTGGCATTCCGATTTCAAGATTGGGTGGAGTCTTTGCTGACTTAGCAGCAGATATGGGGAAGTCTGCGCTGATAGTCAGCATGGCTATCTTGTCATGTGAGAGGGTTTAAGGACTCTATTGCCTCCGGATCATGCTGTAAACCGGTCTGAGGCACCAATTGAAACCCTGCTGTGTGAGATGGACAAGCACAATATTCTCTGACCGAGACTGGCAGCAGCAGCCACTGAGCGTTGAGCTCAAAACAGGAAAAAAAATACAAACAGGAACTGAGCGAGTTGCTATCTGTCAATGTTTGGTGTTGTACTATCTTGTGCTAACCACAGTCCTGCAAAGGATTTGAATGTTGCAGTGCTCTTTTGGTGGAGTTGTCAAATGTATGATCTCTATATTTAGCTTGTCTAACTTTGTGCATCCCTGAAGTACTGTGCTTTCTATTTTCAATCTGTTTGGACTTTATTAGTCGTATAGTCTGTGGACGGCATTAGTTTTCCTTAACCGTTGCTCCTCCAGGTACATTGTGTATGATGTGGCGCAGGTGAACCTGAAGTATCTCCTGAAGATCAAGTTTAACTACCAGACATCCCTGTGGTGAGAGGGGCTGCAGCTAAACCCTCCTTGATGGATACAAAGAACACTGTTGCCTCCAAATGCCTGGGCTCCATTCTCTGCAACAGAAGATAACGTTTGGCAAAGGACTGATGCTACACCACGCTTTGTATTGGTCGTTGGAAATCCCTAGTCACTTTATTGCTTCCACATCAGGTTCATATACTAGCTGGCAGCCTTCCTTAGTATTGGTATATTGCATTAGGCACTTAAGTACCTAATTCAGACTTGCTCGTAAGACTGGAATTTACAGCTGAACACGGTGGTTGAAGTGAGGTTCATACTGTACGGAAAGATTTTGGTTTTGAAAGAAAACAAGACATGGTTAGCGGTTTTCTGTCTCACTCTAGGTAGTCTTTCATGTTAGAGTGATCTTATTTCTTCATTCTTTAATAAACCTGCGCAGTTAATAAGGCATAGTGCTGCAAGTTTAGAATGTTTTGAGTCATGCAAACAACCAAACTGCAGACATACACAAACCAAGGTTGACGTTTTACTCGGGCTTCCCAGTAATGGAACCACTAAGATTCAGAAGTTTGGTTCAAAGGTTCTGTACGAGGTTTGACATGTACATATTTTGTTTTGTCGTTTGTCTCTCAAGCTGTCTTCCTTGTCAAGAATGACTCTATTAAAAAAAAAAAAAAAGTAGAAAAATGTGGTTAGTGTTTAGGCCAAGTATTCTGTAACAGAAATGATTGCCATTATATGATGTGGTACACTTTTCTTAGTCTTTTTGTTTCTTCGCTTACCTCACCGAATAAAAGCCTTTTGAGAATCCCTGGAAGAGTTTATGCCAAAGTTTGTGTGAATTATTTTTTTATTTTACTATTGTACTGTATATGTGATCGTTATTGGAGCTGATTTCAATCTAACCCAAATCTGTATATCAATATAAAAGGGCAGTACAATTATTTGAAATAGAAAGTAGTAGTGAGACAGTTTAATTCCCTGTGCAGAAACACAGATTGTGTTTTCAGTTGCCCCCCTCCTGTGAGGTCAGAGGTCAGGGTCAGCTACAGAACAGCACCCATTGAGCTGGGAGGGATTGACTTCTCAAGGACACTTCAGCACGGTGGCTGTTTGCTGACACAGGGCTTGAACCCGGGTTGCCTGGTTGAAGAGCTGTTTTTAACCACTAGGCACCCTGCTGCCCAAATATGCTGAAATAGCAGTACTGACTAACGCAATTTCCAAATTGCACAAGGCTGCAAATTTTTCTTAGAGAAAAGGTGTTTCAGATAACTTTTACATGTGGTATTTTGGTGTTGTGTAGAACCCCAGGCATACAAAACAACTTGCACTGGGGAGAAAATCTTATTATAGTCAAATTGAGCAAAGCATTATCAACCCCTACAAATAGTGAAGTGAAAAAAAATATGAAATGAAATCCCAGAAAATATTCAATCTATAGATACTGGCTGTAGCATCTTCAAAACTTTTAGCCATAATAATTGAGAAATGCTTTATGAAACAATGGGAATATGCTTTGTGCCTGTTCTGTCTGACTTGAAATATCCGTTTTATAATATGAAACATTCTGCCAAGGATTTTCCTTCACGCTTTTGTATGCAAAGGTTTCGTTTGTATTAAGTGCATTTGATTGTGTATAGAAATAACTAACACAAAGTGAATTGTCAAACATTGTTTTGTCAAATTATAGGAGTTTTATTTCTCAAATCGCCCTCCAGATAGCGTCCCGACCCAGAATGCATTTTGACAAGGTCTTTGAAAAAGCGGCGCGGCTAATTCAAGATGGCGGAGATGGACCAGCTGTTAGACGAGAGTGAGTAACAACACAAATTCAAGGAGTTTTGTATTGCAAATACGCAACGGCCCTGTGGTTTTGAAACATAGTTTTGGTGATAAACTGTTATTGTTGTTTATTTAATGAATATCACAAGTTTTGGACGGGATGAAAAACTCATTTTTAGACGTAGAGAGATACCGGTATGTCCAAGTCAGCTAACGCTTGTTAGCAAGATGGGCTAACGATAGCTAACGTTGGAGTTGAGCAAGTAACATTAGCCTAGCTGGGTAAACAAATAACGTTAGCTTAGCTAGGAGCTAACGTATGCTAACCTTAGTTCCTCTCCAAAATAATAACACGATTATCATAGCGTTTCTACGTATTGCCTAACTATACATGCTAGCTAGTAGCTAGCTGTTTTGCTGGGCATAGTTTTTTGGTCTTTCGTGACACCTTGGTTGATATTTAGCGCAGGTTAGTTAACGTTACATGTCTCTTAGGTTAAGTCTGTAACGCGTTGTGTATCATTTTGACAAGGTGGTGACGAGAAGCTAAGTTATTTGTCTACTCACAGCTCAAACACTCGTTTGAGTTGATAGTAGTTAATGTTAAGGTTATCTCACGGTTATAAGTTAATGTAACGTTAGCTTGTCTAGCTAATTTCCTAAATTTGGTCTGTCTTGCTGATGTTTTACCCCAGTGCTTGACAGCTCAGATGGGGGTTTAGGCCTAGCTGACTGCGCTAGCAACATTTAACTTGCCTGCTATCAGTGCTTAAAGAGCAGTTAAACAGAAGTCAGCAATTTGCAAACATTTTCTTGTAGGTAAAAAAAAGCAATGTTATCACACCAATTTGCAATTTAACAATAGCCCAGTTGCCTCTTTTCGTCACAGTGGCAGGTTTACTAAAGTGTTTTGCAGCATTTTAGAGGCTGGTCTAACCACTGTTTATGTTGTACCACTGGTGTACTAGCTTGATGTAGCCCAATTTATTTCCCTTTTCTTTCATTTCAGGCTCTTCAGCAGAGGCACTTGTCAGTCTGAAAGGTATTGTACTAAGTAGGCAATTAATGTCTTTTGAATTTGTCTTTTAGTGTGTTGCCCTTAAAATAAAGAACTGAAGACTGCCCATTTCAAGTGGTCAGAAATCTAAAGCCTTCATTGGATTAGAAATCTGTAATACCTAACATAATGACTTACACTGACAACCCACACTACATTTCATGTCATGCATAGAGCTAAATCCTATCCATATAATCTTGAGTTTAGTTAACCTTTTAAGTTACTCTGTCTTATATATGCTGCTGATGTTGAATCTGGGATATAGTGGGAACTGGCTATTCGTCCCCATTAACCCCAAATGTTCTGCCTATGTCACTTAAGATTAAGGTTTGTGTGTTAGAAGACTTTAGACTTGTAACGCACAACTCATCTCCTTTCCAGTCTCACTTGCAAGGGAAAAAAAATCCCCATTCATTGTTCTTTGATTTGAGAATCATATGTTTTTACTGTGACATTTGAGTGAGTATGAATCAGTCGTACTGGGCTCTTTTCTTGTGTTTTGTGTCCTAAGGCTATTTTGTTTTTCCTACAGAGGGCAGTTTGTCCAACACTCTGAATGAGAAGAACAGCTTCCCAAGAGCTCACAACACAAGAGGACGGCATTCGTCCCTGACAATGGACACGGTGAGAGAAATGCCGCTGCTTCAGTTGTGAAGACGAAACAGCAGATAATTTTAGATGGCAGAAATGTATGGGGTGTAAGAAAGAGCACAAACATTTTTGAGTCCCACCCCTGGCTTCTACCAATCTTTGTGAATACACATTCTTCATCATCTGTGTGATGTCCATGGTCGAAGGATTTTGGCCCTGTTTGGCTTGAGGAAGAAATCATTTTAGAAAGCTTCACTGGTTGGCAGGCATATAAAGAACTTAATGTATGTTAAGGTCTCACACATATGCAGCGTTTCATTTACTAATCAAAGTTGAAAATATTAGCCTAACTCAAGTCTTGCTTTGCACAACAACATGTTTGTTTGTCTCTCAAAAAATGGAATTGGATAATTTCACCACTTGTTGACTTTGTTTTGATAGAATGGACACAGTAGAATAATTTACAACAAATTGGCAGTTACTTATCAATGTACATCATCTGCAGTGTACATTTTGTTAAAATGTTTTTTTTAGATAACTAATGTGATTTTAGGAATATGCAGCAGTAGTGATTTATTTTCTTAATTTGTGACATTTCTATATATTTCAATTAGTAGTTAATCTCTCACCAGAATTTATTGAAATGGGGGGCATTGTTTCAGACTTCAAGAGGTTCTTATTTGATGTGTAATTATTGCTCTACTGATTGAATCAGTATAGATTACATGGTCACTGTCCATGGATGATCTTATCAGCTGCAGTCTCAATATGTTTTCTCTACAAAATGCTGTTTCCATCAGACTTGGCCCAGTTGTCATTTACCCAGTTGTCATTCATTGCTGCATTAGTTTTGGAGCTTTAACATCACCTTACATGTACTTACACGTATGTTTGTCTGTCCAGCCCACGCGGAGTTCAAAGAGGAGCCGTTTGTTCCGGGAGGAAGAGGAGCAGCCACAGCAGCGGCTCCCCTCCAGGTCCCCCAGGAGGAGCCAGAGGGTCACCACCACACCACAGGTAAGGAGTACACACTGATTTCAGATTTGCTTTACCTTTAACATTGTTGCTTGCACAGTTCAGAGTGCAACGCCTCATGCAAGTGCTGAAACAAGCACCTCCCACTAGTGTCTACTTCAGTCATTCAAGATTTTAGTTGTGGATATATGACATGCTTGACATGCTTATAAACACTCCTCCACAGAGTTCTAAGCATGTGCACAAAGCAGGAGAGAAGAAAATGCTAGAAATATCCTAAAAAAATGCAATGCAATTCTTTTTTTTGGGCTGTTGCCGGTGCACTGGACAGCATTCCACTAGTGGCAGGCTGTGCTTAATAACAGTCTTTTTTTTTAATTCTATGCTAGTAAATGGAGAATATACATGGCCTGTGCATTAGCAGGTGTGGTCAAATGTGACTCTGTGAAGGCTGAGTCGCACAGTTGTGATTGTTTTCAGTGCTGTCTAAATGCAAAAAATCAGATTCCAATGAACAGATCAAATCTCTGTCACGGGTGGAAAGAAGGGTAGATGAGAAGATGGTAAACTACAGTTGCATGTCTAAACAAGGTGACACATTTGTTACTGGTTGGCCCAGAGGGGGACTGCATCATTTGGGCGGGACGACATGTTTACAGTTGCTTTGTATAATAGGATAACAAGGAAGAAGTGATTAGGATGAGAATATCCAGTGATTTTTTTTATTTATTTATTTTTTAAATTGTTACTTGAGGACTTTTTTCAGACTGTGTATGGACCTAACTGCTGACCGACTGTTGTTTTTCATGTATTTTCCTTGCAGAAGTTTGCTAATGTGACGACACCAGATAAGAAAGCATCTCAGAAAATTGGGCTGAGATTAAGAAACCTCCTCAAGCTACCCAAAGCTCACAAATGGTGCATCTACGAATGGTTCTATTCCAATATCGACAGGTAAAACCCCACTCACACCAGGCCTCCAGTAGATTCATGGACATTGATTCGTTTTACGTAGACACACACAAAATGCAAGATATAAGAAATCACGGTGGCCAAGAGAGAGGTCTGACCCTGCACTTCGACCTCCTTGTGGCGTGCAGTCAATCATCGGAGTCAATCACAAATCAATCGTGTATGTAGAGAAGTGTTGTTGCCTAACAAAATTTAAGATTATTCTAATTTATTTCTCTTCTAGACCTCTCTTTGAGGGCGACAATGACTTCTGCCTGTGTCTGAAGGAGTCTTTCCCCAACCTGAAAACCAGAAAGCTGACTCGGGTGGAGTGGGGAACAATCAGGAGACTGATGGGCAAACCACGGCGGTATGCTACATCACACTGGGCACTTTTATGCCCCTCCACAGCACTTTCATTCATCTTTTTGTTTATATCAAGGCTCAGTCATTTTGAAGGATGTAGGAACTTTGTCAATGCATGCTGGAGTGCTTTGTCCTTCTCTATGTTTCATAACACGCTGTTCCTTCACACAAGGTGTTTTTGCGTAGAAACCAAGGCCAATGCTGATATATTTTGAACAGCAGTGTGCTCTATTTTCTGGTTCAGGTGTTCATCGGCATTCTTTGCTGAAGAGCGAACGGCACTGAGACAGAAGAGGCAGAAGATGCGGCTGCTGCAGCAGAGGAAACTGTCTGACGTGTCACACTGCAAAGACCTTCCCGACGAAATCCCCCTGCCACTCATCATAGGAACCAAAGTCACTGGTGAGATGACTGAAACAGACACACACCACTGTCGGTAGTTACAACATCCTGCCAGCTGTGGTGAAAAGTCAGCTGACTATTGACATTGCAACCAAATGACCTGCAACCAATTTACATTTATTTGCATTTTAGCTATTTGGTGTCTGATGCCTTCTTATCTAGAGCAATTTACAATGAGTGCAACAGTAGAGTAAACTTACATTTCTAGATTACGAAAATTATGAGCAACCAATAGTAAGGAATACATGGGTCAGACCCAGAGTGCTCTGACAATATTTCTGTGACCACTGAATGATCAACTAAGAGAATTGCTAGGGGGGGAGGGGATGAAATAAGAGTCCAGGATAGAATTGGAAGGTGTTTTTCTTATTCTCGTTATCAAATTGATTTTACCCCCGCATCTTCTCAGACTAGGAAATGTAGCTCTTATGAATTACTGTTCAACCTACGCCTTTAATAATTATTAAGGGCTAAAGCCAATAGAAAGTTTAGCCATTTTGAATAACTTGAAAATGATTTACATCACAGTTGTTTAAAAGGCCATAATTCTCACACCATAAGTCACACTGTCAAAGAATCTCTTTCCTTCTTTTTAATCCTGTCTCTATGGTTTGGAATTAAATGGGTTGTCATGGGAAATTATTTCTTCAGTCTATTCAGACTGTATGCTATTAGACTTTGGCTACTTGATATATTATTTAAAGTTGTTAAATTCATATCTTTGAATGTACTGAACCAAATGTCAACTAATGGGTGCCACATGCCAACTAAATTTATTTTCAGCTTCAGTTTCTTCAGCTTGCTCGTTGCGCTTTGACCCCTACCTGGTTTGCAGATATATCATCCATTTGAATCTGCCAAAGTTATTAGTTTTAAATATAGTTACCATCTAATTGTCATAAATAAAATTGTGTTGTACTGTGTTTATGTCACTACATTTGGAAAATGATGGATATTGTTGGTGACTCAAGAAATATCTAATGCCACATGCCAGATGGTGGCGCTATAATTGAATAAATACACACATTACATATAGGAGGCCATAACCCTCACAACATGAGTCAGATTGACACCAAACTTCAATCACGTATGCAATCAGATGTTCTCTACAACTTAATTGGACCATATGTACATTTTTGGCTTTTTTGACAGCTTAACTTTTGACAATTTCGAATTTCCACCAAATTTCGCAGAAACCATCTACAGACAGACCTGATCAAAAATTGCATTTGGTGTTTTGATATCTTGCATGGTTTGGCTGATATTAGCCAGTGAAGTTTCTAGCAGGCATTATCACAAAATTAGCCTTAAGTCATTGACCATGAGTCCAATCTTCACAAAACTTGGTACATATGTGGCTCAGTGGGCTAAGGTGTGTACTTCGTGAGAGCCCATCCTGTGTTCTAATCTGGTCCAGGACCTTTGTCACATGTCATCCATCCCCCTCTCTCCCAATCTTTCCTGTCTCTCTCTACTTTGAACTGTCTTATTAAGACAAAAATGCAAAAAACAAATCTGTTATCTAGTTGTTTCTTATGGGCCTCTCTGTGTTCACCAGCTCGACTCCGAGGTGTCCATGATGGCCTGTTCACAGGGCAGATTGATGCAGTGGACACCAGTGCTGCCACCTACCGTGTCACCTTTGACCGCAACGGCCTGGGCACACACACTGTGCCCGACTATGAAGTCCTGGTAAGATTTGCCTGTTGGCGTGCTATGTCCATACCATGGTCACAGCCTCTCTGTGTATGTGTTTGAGATTACTTAGACATGTAATGACGTCAGTCGGTCTTTGTACAGCACATATCATACACAAAATATAATTTGAAGGAATTTAAGAATACACAAAATATAATTTAAGGGTTTTAAGAACATACATCTAAGAAGAAATTATCAAAATAAGGAATGAGGTAAAACAAAGTAAGAAGTTCAAATGAAAGGTTAAAATGGGTAAAGGCAATGCTTAAAAGGTGTGTCTTGTAACAAAGTCTGCATCTAAACACAAGATGGGTGGCTAGACAACCTTCACATTCACTGTATCAAAGAAATTTTATATGTCTCCAACAAACTGAGCATCTAATGATGATTGTGTTTTTCTTTCCAGAGCAACGAGCCCAATGAGACCATGCCCATTTCAGCCTTTGCCCAGAAGCACCGGGCTGCACGCTACCTGCAGAACCTAATGACTCCGCCCAGAGGGCCTTACCCGTCCGCTACCACTCCTGTCCTCATGGTACTTTGACCAGCGTGGAATGACAGCTGTACATCCGCGGTGCCACCACCACACACACACACATACATGCATGACCTGGGTCATGCAAAAATGATCAGAAAGTTCTCTTCTGTTCTAAAAATCTAGTACAAGTAGTGCAGTAAAAGTAGTGCGACAAATGTAAAAGTAAGAATTTCTAGATGTGCCAACCACTATGACCACAAAAAATCTGAATCCCTGGTGGGATTTACTCAGGACTTTAATCAGGACTGTTCAGGCAGCCTCAGGTAAGTCGTCACAGAAAAGAAGACTAAACTGACTTGTAAACAGTTTATTATAATTATCTAGACTTCCTGGCACTCATTGCGTCATCTTAGTGGGCAAACCCCACCCATCTGACACCTAACTGGGTTACATAAAACCGTAAAAAGTATTTATAAATACTGTTTGGTCTAGGTGTGACAGACATGCAAACCATAGTGTGGTAGGTTGCAAGGAAGGAGGACTGGAAAAAACCTCACATGGACACAGGATCATAGTCAAATGTGTGATTAGTGGGCTCTCTGAGCACTGTACTTCTGTCACTGTTTGGACATCAGTCAGTCAGAATGGGGCTTTAAAAACCTGTGAACCTCTTTCTCTTGATTGCTTATGAAGATGAATCACTCCATTGTCCTCCATTTCATCACAGGACAATGACCCTCTCATCAGCCAGTCTCCATGGAAGAACAAACTGCCCGGCGCCGAGGGAGACACACTGGGAGGGTTTCCTGTCAAGTTCCTGGTCCAAGTGGTAACTGCTTCCTGTATAATGGAATACTAAAAGTTGACATTCTATCACTTCTGTCCTAGTCGAACCGCTAACTCTTTCTCTTTTGTCTTTCCCATGTCTAGACGAGGCTGTCCAAGATCCTCATGATCAAGAAGGAGCACATCAAGCACTTGAAAGATATGAACACAGAGGCTGAGAAACTGGTACAATCATCTTCATTGTCAAATATTCACTTTTGCTCCAGAACACATTGAATATTACAGAGATGCAAGTGTCCAAATGCCAGATAAGCTTGAACTAAATTTGTGTGTTTCTTTGTTCAGAAGTCATACTCGATGCCCATTGGCCTGGACTTCCAGAAGCGGTATGCCACCACAGTGCTGGAGCTGGAGCAGCTCAATAAAGACCTCAACAAGGTGCTGCACGAAGTCCAGCAGTTCTGCTGTGAGGTAAGTGGATAGATGCGCGCACACACACACACACACACACACACACACACACACACACACACACACACACACACACACACACACACAGTCCTTTACCCCTGTTAGGGAGTGTGTTCATAGTAGTCTGCAAAGATGTTTTTTTTTTTTACTTACATCCCTGTCAGAAGCCTCAGATGTTTGTTAAATATACACTTCCTTATCTGTCCATTAGAGTTTCTTTAAAATAAGTGACTGCCATGTAACTAAGCATCAGTTAAATCATTCATTATTGCCCTAAGAGCTAAGTAGATTAGTGTGGGATATTTCATGCCATGCTGTGATATTTCTTTCAGCTCACTTCGTTGTATATCTTCACCAATCTAAAAAATAACGCTAAAATACTGAGGCATCATTTAAAATGTATATCGCCCATGTGTGTCTATCCAGCTTGCTCCGGATCAGGGTATGGCTCCAGCTGACCGTCCAACAGAGCTGCGGCGGCGATGTGAAGAGGAGGCCCAGGAGATGGTGCAGCAGAGCCACTCTCTGCGGGACGGACAGCAGATCGTGACCAACCCCAGCCTCACACAGCTCGTCTCACGCCTCACCGCCCTGCTGCTACAGATCAAGGTAGAAGGATATACAAACACTCGAGTGATGCCTGCTTAAGAATTGCCTACCTTACAGGATCGCACTTAATGCATTAAGTTGCGTTACTCTCCAATGGAAGTTCATTCTGTTTCAGATTCATTGAGATGCAACTGTTGGAGCTGTTAAATTTATTTTAATGTACATTTTTAAAGTCATTAATTTAACCTAAAATATCATGTTGTGCCCCAATTTTTACTTTCTATTTTAAATTGTTGTGTCAGTGATCAAGATCTGCACATAGTTGGCAGCAACATGAATGTTTTATGGATAAAGTGTGATCCCAGATCCACACACACAATGTTGATGTAACAGAGTGATACTTTGATCCCCTTTTTATTTATCCATTTTCCCTGGTTTTGTTGCAGTGTCTGGCAGACGGAGGTGACCTGAACTCATTTGAGTTCAAATCTCTAACTGACTCCCTTAACGACATCAAGTCATCAATAGACCCCTCCAACCTCAGGTGAAGACACTTTACATTGCACATCCTACTCTGTTGTACTCTCGTTGTATTGGATGAGATGGCTGACAGTTATAAGTGTGTATAAAGGGTGTATCTGAGCCATTAAGTAGTCGTTTGTTGCTATATACAAGTCATTTTCACAATCAATGACAAAATCATCCAGTCAGCTTCTAACTATTGAATATGAGGATGTATGTGTTTCATGACTGTCCTCTCTGTGTCTCCAGTTGCTTCCAGAACAATGTAGAGATCCACGTGGCCCACATCCAGAGTGGCCTAAGTCAGCTGGGCAATCTGCATGCGTTCGCTGCCAACAACACCAACGCAGTCTGAATGCCCGCGTCATCCTCACCATACACAGGTGCATGCACACAGAGAGGTGTGGTCCGTGAAAATGTCTTTTGAGATGGTGCTTTCACCTGAACTATCTTAATGACTGCAAAGAAAAAAGCCCATATGGCCGTTGTGGACCACTACACAACCTGAATTTGGACGTCCAAGTGAAACGGCCCAGAATTCTGTCCGGATTCCTGAAGCTTTATGGTGAAGACGGAGAGGGAGGATGTGGTTAGTGTGTTACCCACCCGTTTTATTGTATGAAAATGTTCTGCGCACCCAACTGAACACAAACCTGAAAGAGTCTCTAACTATTGCTACAAATCTCACTTCTCCAAACTCCTGACGGTTATCCTTTGGTTTCATGTGCCAAACATTCATTCTTGCAGTTTTTATAGTCCATATTTATTTATTTTTTTGAGTAGGTGTGTGTGGTTACAAAACAATATTTTGCTATCTCTAAAGGTTCCCTCTGTAAGTGTTGTGTTCCCTTACTCCGCTGATAGTAAGCACAGGGGAGGCTAAAGAATGTTTTGTAAAATTGTTTATTGTAGATATTTGTACAATACCTCTGATTATTAGGACTATCGTCAACATTTCTGTTATGTATTCAGAAATGGCTTTTGTAATTTTGTGTGCACTGAAAAGAGATTTTGGTATTTTTATAAAGGAGAACTCTGGGGTTTTGATGCCTTTTGACTCCCCAAGATGAAATTAGCTTTTCAAAATTTGGCATGGCTGTTGCTGCAACCTCACACTAAGCCTACATCACTGATGTAACCCTAAAGTCAAGACAAACGTTTTTCCTAGAGAATCTCCACTTTCAGTTTTGTAAAGTTGTATATGAGAGTGCCTCAGGGCAAGTGTATATAAATGTTGCCGTCTTTTTATATTAAACATATGGCAAAGCAAGATTTGGTCTTGTAGTTTTGGTACTTATTAACAACTGATGCAGATGAAATCGTCAATGAAATGTTTATTAATATTTTACAATAAATAAGCATTTTCCTTTTAAGCAAACTTACAACTGTATACCAACTCTTTTATGATACATGCAGGGGATTGAAGTCACATAAAGCCACCAAAGCCAGCCATGGCTCCGTTCTCCCAGTCAGAGTCTGAGTCAGAAAAGTCCTGTGCCTCGGTGGCGTGGATCGGGGAGAAGTGGCTGAACTTGTCCGCTGCGGCTCTCACCTGAGGATACTGGACCTGGCACCCAGCATCCTTCGGTGACGACCTGCTGAAGTTATTCTGGGTTGGGATGGGAGGGATAACAACTTTCATCTCTGGTCCGATGGTTTTGTTGGGTGGGAAGTTGTCATATTCCACCAGAACCTTTGGGCCCTGGTTGCCGCTCACGCTGGGGTGCACCTTGGGGTGCTGCCTGTTTTCCTTGTGGTAAAGATGGACGTTACAGCAAGGGACCTTCACACTCAGCTCATCCCGTTTTAGCTGCTCGGGCTTCACCCCGGTTCCCTCCTTATCGTAGATGCAGGGGACAGAGGTGTGTTCGTAGCTGCTGGGTTTGGTGGGTAGACTGGTCCTGTGTGTGTCCTCTGTGTTTTTGCACAACGCAGGTCTGAAGCTGTCCTCCAGTGCGTAACTTCCCATTCTGTGCGTCTCAACTCCAAGGTTATTATCATAAACTGAAATAAAAATGAAAGATTAAAGTTAAATTTACATCACTTGGTTCCAAAATGAGCTAGACCCAGACATAGTTTGGAGAGAGCAGTAATTTCTGTCAAATTATTTAAGGGAATCATATTTAGTACTGTAAAAATAAAACGGAAGTAACATTTATATCTGCTAATTGACCTTAAATGGAACGACTAAAATGCAAAACAAAAAATTAGGTTGGAAAAACTAAAGCCAACTCAAACTAGAATACTATGAATAAACACATTCTGAAGCCTAAACTGTTGAATTGAAATTGAAATCGAATTGATACTAGGCTACAACAGAAATAAAGTAAATGCACGACTTAACACCAACCTTGCTCGGGGCCCATCCTGCTTTGGAGCTGGGTAAACGGTCCTGTTGGAGAGTTGCTGGCTTTCATGGACACTGATGATCCAACTTGGCGACGAGACTTGGCCCTTCTGTTCTGGAACCACACCTGAAATTTGGAAAACAAGAAAATTGTGAGAACAATTGAAACCACTTAGTCACAATTTATTAGTCCTATAAAAGTCTGACATTATTTTCGGTTAGGACAATAACAGGCCTATATGAATTAACTGTAAATAAAAACAGTTCTTCCGCCAGACGATATAGTTCTTTAACAGTAGCTAACAGTACCAATATGCCTGGTGATTTAAGGTTAGCGCATGAATATTAAAATGTTATGTGGCATCTGAACTACACGTTACCTGGATTCTGGACTCCGGTAGACCAGTCAGAGCCTCCAGCCGCTCTCGTAGGTAGATATCGGGATATTTAGTGTCGGAGTAAACTTTCTCCAGCACCTCAATCTGCTGCTGGGTGAAGTTGGTCCTCTTCCTCCTGTGGGTGAGTAGTGCCATGCATTTGTCCGTCCTCGGTACCGAGTTTGTAGAGCTGAAGTAGTTTGCCGTGTCTGAGGCTCCGTAATCTGTACAAAACAATGAAATCAATTATTGAATTATCAAAAAAAAAAAAAAAAAGCCAATAACCCACCACCATCCCTCAATTAGTTTCTCTTGTAAATTAAACACACACACACAGATATCCAGATTTTTGAGGAAACAAGCCAATTTTGGGTGACTAAAAAGTGATATAATGTAACGAGTAGTGTCGCGAATTTCTGCTCTTCTTGGGGAGGATTAAGCCAAATAACATTAATTCTGAAATGAGTAAGAAGCCCAACCTGTGGTCACCATGCTGTTGATCTGCAGAGGCCCTTCGTGATACATCTGAAAGTGACTCAGGTCCCCGACACGCAGGTTTCCATGAACTGCAGACATGTTGTTCACCTCGTTATTTCCAGCCTGTGAATGACTTTGAAAGCCTGTGTGCTCGGCCGTCTTATATCCTCCCCTCAGCGGCCTGTGATCAAAGCTGCTCCGGTGTGGATGTGTGAATGGGCGAGCCATCGGCCTCGGCTGGCACTGGAACAGCCGTGCGGCCGCTTCAGACGTCTGCGGGCCGCCCGGAGGTGTGAAGGCCTGACACCCGGGACGGTGCAACGGCCGCAGGTCGCTGTAAAGAGGTTTTAATGGAATCTGCAAGCTCAATACACATCGCTAGAGAAAACATTTATCCGCTTTGGAATGGATGAAGCAATAACGGACCAGTAGCCATCAAAGGGAGACGGGCTGAAAGCTGCCATTTCCTCCAGGGGTCAGAGGCCCACAGAGTTTGCGGTGTCTGCTAGAGCTGAATGAGAAAAATACGAGTTTTTTTGCTGTTTCTGATAATCTCCAGTGAAGTTTTACTCTATTTTGCATAACCCATATGCAGAAAAATATATTTGCCTAGATTTTAACAACTAATTTTATTATATAGGCTATATATTTGGAGATAGGGAGGAAATGGTCACTTTTATGTATGTTCTATATAAATTTACATTATGTACATGACAGAAATATATTTGAAATAGAGAAGGTGGGAAACCGTATATTTTGAGCATTATACGGTTTCCCACCTTCTCTATGGTATTTCATATTTCTCTGACCCATTGAGAACCGATTTTTTTCCACTGCCTTTTTGTGTGGATTCACAGAAATATATTTGACATTAAATATTTTTAAATGTAGTTTATATCAGGGTAGGCTATATTAAATTTGAAATTGAGCTAATCCCAAGATTAATTTGCTGATATTTCAAAATATATGTGGTCATCCCAGGATATTTTATACCTAAATATATTTACTTATATTTTCAAATATCTTATAGGATTTATTATTCAAATTATATTTGTTTATATTTTCACATATCTTTCAGGATATATTATTCAGAATAAATTTACAAATATCTAAAATACACCTCAGAAATATAGCTCTGACTGTGTGTATGATCTTGTACGGCCATTTATTTGTTTTGCATATGAGAACACTATGCTTTGATGATGCCATCTTTCAGTTAGGCCCATTAGTCAAAGAACGTAAGCTATATGTTTTGTAAATCCTCAAGTCTTCTGAAGTCTGCTCCTCAACACTAATTTATAAAGGAAATGATGCATCCTACCCCATTCAGTGGCAACAAAGTCAACCTCAATACACAAACCTCAATTCAAAAGCATTCAGGAGTGGGCACTTGTTATTGAATGGCTTGCCTCCATTTGATTCAGAGGGGGGTCAAGTCAAGAGGTCAGGCAGCAGCACAGACAGACAGGCTAATTTGCTCATATGCATTTGCACAAGATTTGCAGGAATAAGCCTTCGATCCCAGAAGTAACACTTTTTACCCCAACAATAAACACAATTCATTTTTACTTGACTGAATTTTACAGTGACCTCTGAGTATTTAGTTTCAATGCATTGATGTTTTGACTCATATTCTAACACATTGGTTGTGGGATGACATGATGACTATAATATAAATTCAGGGCATATTTAAGTATTTGGCCAGATTCAGATTACATTCAATAGTCATTTTTAGAAAGTAGCCTAGTCAAAATTCTTTCTGCACAACTTCTGTATCACGATTTTTTTTTTGTATTTTCAGTAAATCTTGAAGGATTTAGAGGATTTAGCTGTAACTGGGTTTAAGGCATTGAGGAGTAGACTGTATGTTTGGCTAAATGAGTCTAAGTCATTCAGGGTCTGAGTTATTAATCAGTCTCAAACTATCATGGTCCTGCAAGATACCTTAAACATAGACTTGACAAATATTAATGATTGTTTATCCCTAGTAATTTCCCCTTGCATCTGTATGGGGAAATTACTATGGAGAAACAACTGTAGTCATTATGTCATTTTACATCCATAAATAATACTTATTGATCTCACCTTGACACATAAAGTATTCTCCTATTGGGTGTGTTTCTATAAGATAAAGGCATTCACAGTTCACAGGTTGCTTTGTCTGTCTGAAGGCCTTAACTCCATTTAGCTATTGCCTATGTGCACAGACCAGAGTGCTAACATCAGGCTGCTGAAGTTCCTGATCTTGTGTAATGGCCTGTGACAGTTCTCCTGAGGGCTACATGCTGATTGTAAAATGCACAGTATACTCATTTATCCATCTCTAGCCACAAAGCACATGAGTCATGGACTATGAAAACCAGGCACTCTGCAAAGTGTTGAAAAGCGTTGTTTCTACTTGATGAAACAGATATGCATTTAATTTAGTGCTAATTTGTTCATAACTGGCATTATCCAATATTGATTTGCACATGATACTGTTTGATATTTTAATTAGATTAAAAGGAGAGGGCAGTTCTAAGTTGATTAATGCAGATATTGTGGTTCACAGGCTGCACTTTCAAACATCAAACAGTAAAACCACCTGGGGATTTGTACTGGCCATCTCCAGTACAAGGCAACTGCCTCTTTGTAGACAAACATAGGCATATTCACACCTTTAAAGGCAGCCTGGCCACTATCCATTTAGCCCACAGACAGACAGGGAAGTTATCCTCAGAAGTTTGCAGGGATATGTCAAAATGTCAACCATCTTATGAGTTCAGTGTTTGTGTATTTGAAAGATCTTATAAAGGAACTACAAACGTTACATTTTCCTAAGAGAATGTGATTGCTCAGTTAATATGAAAGTGGTAAAGCATATGAAGTAGTGTAACCATGACCATGAAGACCATGAAGTAAGTATATAGTCTGCCATGCATTTTATTGGGAAAGACAACACAACCTGCATACAAAATACAACAAGGACCACAAAATGTAGGCTACTGGCAAAAGTACTGAATTACAATTGAATTATTTGAATAATCCATCACCTGTTTTGTGCTTGTTTTGATTCAGAAGTAGGTTGCTTTTTGTTCTTTTGCTTGTGTATTTTTCACTCAGCACTGAGTTATGTATTTATTTATCTGGCTTTTGTATTGTCTGGGTTGAAAAAATAATTAAATTATCATTATTTTATAAATAGTTTATAAGCAATATGTATCATTAATGTTAAATTGATTGCAAAACATTTGTTATTGATTATTCTTTACAGAAATGCTAGAGGAAAATCAACAATTGATCCATCCCCACCCCCCTCCACCAACAGGATAAAATGAACAGATGACACATTGAAGTGAAAAATCAGTTTTAAAACTTGCTGAGCTGTTCTCTTTTCTGATGAGCCAATGTTCCTACATTCACATGGCAAAGCTTTGTGAAGGGTTTGTGAAGCAGTAAATGAGTACAGTCTGAAAATCACAACTTAGTACTTAGTCATTATCTTAGTCCAAAATACAAAACCTCTCAAGAATAGATTAAATTTGAGAACATAGTATGAGCTTTTGAAAATTGGCCCGAGACCTCAATGCTGTCACTGAGAAATGAGTGGAAACAAGGACATTCCCTGAGACAATTGTTGCCTCAAAGTGAGCATGTAGTATATGGGGTACGAGAAAAATGGGGGAGACAGAATAGAAATACTCAGTACATTATGTAGTGTCTAGTGTGTATGAGAGAGAGAGAGAGAGAGAGAGAGAGAGAGAGAGAGAGAGAGAGGGGGGTGGGGGGTGGGGGGTGTAGTTGCATTTTTTTGTTAGTGTTAATTTGTGTGGTGGACCAGCACATGGAAATAATTACATTAAATCCTGTTTCCTCGGCTACAGCAGTATATCTACGTCATTATTTACATCCGAAACGAAAAAAAAAAAAATCTCCCGGAACTTCCGCTAAATTGAACGGAAGTAGGTACGTGGCCGCTTCAGCTGACATTCTGCATGATGGCGACAGAGGTTCAGAGCGGCGACCTCGACAATGGCACTTCTAGCCGGCTCGAAGTCTCCATCGACGGCCTCACCCTCAGTCCCGATCCGGAGGGCGAGCAGGGACAGGTGGGCGAACCGGACCCCGAGCCCGCGGGACCCGAGACCGGCGAGCCGGGTGCCGCCGCGGGCGAAGAAGATGGGGAGGAAGGCGAGACTGCCAAATCTACGATAGAGAGGAAATGGGGCTTTGCTTTGCAAGAGCTTTACGGAATGGCCCTGAAATTTTTTAAAGGTATTTTATATTGGCGATCACCGTAAAGGCTTACCGCATATGGCTAGATGGGTTTGAATGGTACGTTAACGTTACATTATGAGATGAATCGCTCGCTAGCTGAGGTTGGGATAGCTAGCGGTTTGCTAGCTGCTGTCACCGCCGGGCTCCTGTTGTCATGCGAGCCGCAGCATTAGCTACTAGCCAATGTAGCCAGCAATGCTAACAAGCTGCTAGCAGGCTGTCTAAAGCTAAATCAATGCTTTGATGACGGCAGTTAGCCACACATATAGATAAGTTACACGATCAAGGTATCCGCACCGCTGCTTGCCTTGGCTGTGGCCTGAGCGCATATTCACCCAGACTGTTGGCTGTACTCTGGGTTTAGCCAGGGTAACTTGACATGTCATGAGTCAGTAAGTCATGCGACTGCTCTACATAGTTAGTAATCTATGAAGCTCACCTTCCTGAATGAATAGGGACTCGGTGATTTGTTTGGGAAATTTACGTTGACAGAAACACACAATCCGCTGCCATTCATTGCCCCGTTGGCTGCGACTGAAGGGGGGTGTGCATGTAACTCATTAGACACCGACAAGTCCCTGCTCTAGCTGTAGTAACGTTAGTTCCTAGGAGAAATGTGTACACATGAGCAGTGTAAGTCCCAGCTCAACTTGTTAAAAACGGTTTCCAGTGCTCTCTCAGGCCGGGCTGTGCAGTGCTCACAGGGCTTAGTTACTACTCGCCTGTGTTTTACAACCTAATTGCCTCCTGTCTACACTACTCCCATGCTGCTACTGCTCTTGGCAGAAAATCAAAGAAAAAGTGCAAGTGGATCACTTCTTTTTGTGATCTGCATGCATTCAAACTGGTAGGCCATTCCACCTGGAAAGTCTGAGCTAACAGCATCACTTCAGATTTTCTATTCACATATACTACAGTCATACAATTTTGCATGCTGTGCATTCAGTACACATCTTGAAGAATTTATGCTTGCAATACATCACTATATTTGAGTTTATTTGAGTTCTTTTCATCTCACTCAGATTTGACAGTGAAGACTAGGTTATTAAAGCAGCACAGCTTAACCAACATGTAGCAATTACTCTGATCTAAACCTACTAGCTTGTCAGCCTTAGAGGAAGTTTGCTAAATGACAATCATGCCTTTCTTGCCCCGCCTTACCTGTAGAGGAAAAGGCCAAGTAATTCTCCAACAGAAGGTGTATTCAACGGTCACTTTGCAAACATCCTGAGGTTCATGAGTCAGCCATTTTGCACACTGGCCATTTTTATTGTTTTTATTATAAGAGCAGAGTACTTCAGATGACATGAGACTATGCAAACAGGTTCTGCACCTGGTTGCCTCCCTGTGCAATAGTAATCTGTGCATTGTATTTTTAGCTGGCTAGGGTTTGGCCTTCTGCCTTGTGTTGTATCGACATATCTTACCTCATTCGATCTAGTTTGAATAGAGGCTTCACTCTGGGCAAAGTGATCTTGGCATATTGATTGTTGTTAAATTTAATGCTTGTCTGTGGAGGCATAGAGTGTCTAGGCTTGCTTCAAAGAGCACAAGAAAAAGTGTAGTTGTTGTTATGTACCCTGTAGTCTGGGAACAAACAGAGTATGAAACCTTATATGCTACAAATGTTGCAGCTTCTACATTGTACAAAGAAAGGTGTAGGCTAGGATATAAGCATTCACTAGCATTTCCCACTGCATAAACTCTTTCACTGACATACAAATGAATGTTTCCATGTTCCTGTTCTCAGATAAAGATGGAAAGGCCTTCCACCCGACCTACGAGGAGAAGCTTCGGCTGGTGGCTCTGCACAAACAGGTGTTACTGGGCCCTTACAACCCAGACGCCTCGCCGGAGGTGGGCTTCTTTGATGTCCTGGGCAACGACCGCAGGTAACCTGAGCTGACAGCTCTCTGTGTGGGCGTGTGTGTCCGTGCGCGTGACCTTTGAACTCTGGCAGGCCATCCAGCCTCAGCGCTCCGCTGTGTTTCAGTAAACAGGAAACGGCATAGAGCAGAGCTTTCTCTCTCTTGCTCTGTCCCTCTTTCATTCATTAGCTCGCTCGCTCTCTCTCTCTCTCACTAACTCACTCACACACACACACGCCTGCCCATTCAGTCCATTTCAGAAGGCATGAGCAAACCTTTGACATCTGTTATTCCTGCCACGCACTCACTAATTTTCATTTGTAAAAGGTTCACTTGTGCACAATGTTGTTCTCTTTGTGCACAACTCAAAATTGTTTTTTATGGAAAATTGGTGGTGATTGCTAAAATCATCACGTTTACATAGATTTTCTCTAATGTTCTGGGATTAATTAAAAGCTAAAACTAATTTCTATCATTATGTTAGGTATGACTGCTTCAGACATAATTTCCCCTTGTTTTTATCTATTCTTTGAAAAAAAAAACCCAAGTCAAAGAACATTCTGACAACTGCGACCCAGTGTGTCCAGCTGCCTCTCTTGTCTGTCCTCACCTCCCACCTCACTCTGTCTGTAGGAAAGAGTGGGCCGCCCTGGGGAACATGGAGAAGGAGGAGGCCATGGTGGAGTTTGTGAAGCTGCTCAACAAGTGCTGTAACCTCTTTGCTCCCTACGTCACCTCGCACAAGATCGAGAAGGAGGAGCAGGAGAGGAAACGGTAAGGTGTCCGGCCTCAGTTCCCCTGAGGAAGATGCACCCCGCTACAATGTCTAAAAACAGACTCAGGTTCAGTTTGTCCTATATGCAACTGGCAAAGCAGCATTTCTTCTGGGTGGATGGGTTATATCTGGCACTATTATATTCCCTTGTTTGTGTTTCTTGAAAGCTGTAGAGTTTACTGTGACATGGCTTTCACAAAACATAGGAAGGTATTTTATGGACAGAAGGTTTATGATTTTTCATCCGCATCATTTTCATCCCTCACTTCTCTCCGTGTCGTTCTCTAGGAAAGAGGAGGAGGAGCGCCAGCGGCTGGAGGAAGAGGAGAGGGAGCGGCAAAGACAGGAAGAGGAGAGACGGAGGCGTGAGGAGGAGGAGCGGCTGAAGAGGGAGGAAGAGGAAAGGAGGCAGGCAGAGGAGGAGAGGCTACGGGTTGAGCAGCAGAAGTACGTGTGTGTGTGTGTGTGTGTGTTCATATGTACTTGGGCTTTGGTGAAGGGAAGGGGACGCTCTGCACCAGCTGTAACCCCAGTATGACACGCTCCTACGCTCCCCTCCTTCAAAGTCTTAATTTAATGTAACATGATGCATTATTGATCCCCGTAGAGAAATTATTTTTTCACCCCCTCTCAGCGACAGAGCAGCACCTCTTCAGTGTCTTGCTCAAGGACACTTCAGCGGGACGGGTGCTTGGCTTGAACGTGGGTCCTCCAGTTGAAGAACCGTCTCCCGACTCACCACACCACCCCACTGTCTTGTTTTCTGTCTACACCTCCTCACTCTCAACCCGCCTCCCCTTCCCCCTATTTCCATCTTCACTAACTCCATGCCCCTCTTCTGTTCCACAGACAACAGATCATGGCGGCGCTGAATGCCCAGACGGCGGTGCAGTTCCAGCAGTACGCTGCCCAGCAGTACCCCAACAGCCCGGAGCAGCAGCTGGGCCTCATCCGTCAGCTACAGGAGCAGCACTACCAGCAGTACATGCAACAGCTCTACCAGGTCCAGCTGGCCCAGCAACAGGTAGGGGCGGATTGACAGACAGAGGGGTAGACATGGATGCAAGTGTAAGGCTGCACTGCACAATTAATTGTATATCGCGATTTTAGACTCCGCAATTAATAATTGTAGGCGATTGCCAATATTGAAACATTCCATTTTAATTCAAACATGAATTGGAGAAGATGAAGAGCATGGTCTGAAATGAACACCCGCTACTAAATCAGTAAGGGCCGGGCGCCCCGGTGGCTCACCGAGTAGAGCGCGTACCATAAGGCTCAGTCCTTCCCGCAGCGACCTGGGTTCGAATCCAGCCCGCGGTCATTTGCTGCATGTCCCCTCTCTCTCCCATACCTTCCTGTCTCTCTCTCACTATCTCTCTGTCAATAAAGCATAAAATGCCAAAAATAAATCTTAAAAAAAAAAAAAAATTCAGTAAGGGCCACCTGCCACACTGGCTGGTAAGGTTTTGAGATAACATTTGAATGGTTTCGTTATACAGTTGGTAACATTATTCCCATGTGGCGACACATAGCAGGTGTTAGGCCACTAAAAAGAAAAAAACCAAGACTAAGACAAAAAACATGCATTGTATAAATGAGTGAGCAGGGTTTACATTAAAACTCACACACTAACTGATTCTGTACACAAAATAGCATTGAAATGGGTAGGGACATGAAAAATGTATATTCATTAATTTGGCCGGTAAATCGATTTGTTCATTTCGGACACTGTTCAAGATGTTGATACAAGATGCAAAAAGAACAATAAAATCATTTTGTTCCTCAAATAATCAAGACTAATAATTGTGAGTGCATTATTGAGCAAAACAATCAGCATTATCATTCTAGGCATACTCTCACAGCCCTACATGCATGCAGATGTTCAGGTCTTATGCTAGCAGCAGCACAGGTCCAGTGCTCCAGTTCCTTCCACATGCAGCATGGTTTTGATTTATCTCCCTGGCTTGGTTTACAACATCTTGAGTCAGTGCCCTCTCCCTCTCCCTCTCGCCCCAGGCGGCCTTACAGAAGCAGCAGGAGGATGCGGTGGTGCAGGCCACTCTGGAGGCCAGCAGCTGCAGCAGCGGCGAACCCGGCCCCGCCTTGGCCTTGGCAGCAGCGCCGCTGTGTGCAGCGTCGCCACCAGCTGGCGAGGAAGCCCCTACCGTCAATGGAGGCCAGTCGGATTCCTACTCAGAGAGCATGGACCGGGAGCCTGAGCCCGAGCCTGCAGAGGAGGTCTCAGAGAACGGGCCTTTACTAGGTTGGTGGGCCAGGTCTCATTAAGACACACACGTACACACACTGACTGTTGACTTCAACCAGAAAGAATCTGCATTATGTGCTGTTATGCACAGCTATTGGGTGCAGAGGAGGGGGAGAAGGCTCTCTGTCACACAAACAAAGCTTTGTACCAAACCAGAAACCCTATCCTTATCTGCTGTGTCCTTGGTGATGTGACCCTGGAGGGCAGGGAGGAGATGAGCGGGGACAAGTGATACATGATAGTCTCTCCCCAGCCTGCTGACCGGTTTAGGTATCGTCCGTCCAGTTTTTGCTTACAGGCGAGTGAGCACTCATACCAGAAATAAACAAGGCCCTGGCTTGATTCCAGACCACAAACAAGCATCCTTCACCCAACTAAATGTGCTGTGACTGCTCATTCTGAATGTAATGTTTAACAGCGGGAGGATAGATGGATAGAAAAGTAAGATTAATGTCCAATTGCAAAAGGAAAATCTTTACCATGATTCACATGTGCGCATGCATTCATGCACGCACGCAGGCACACCCAGCATAGACAGACGGCATACTTGGCCTGTTAGTCTACATAGCATAAATCATGCTGTTTTGACATTTAAAGTCCATGTGTAAGAAATCAGTTATCTTCTGTGATGAAATTTCACATTTATCAGTTCTTTCTATCCAATAGGAACCCTGTGTTAGCATGATGAAGATGTTTTTATCTTATATCTTTAATAAATAGTCTTTATCTTATTGTATTTTTTATCTCAGCCATATTCTTGCTGCAAAGACCCAGTTTCCCCTCAAGAGATCAATGGAGTTCATCTTAAACTTAAAGCATTAACATAGAATATGAAACCTCTCATCACAGCAGACTCCCCGCCGGTGATAGCTGCTCCCTCCATGTGGACGCGGCCGCAGATCAAGGACTTCAAGGAGAAAATCCGGCAGGACGCCGACAGTGTGATCACGGTGGGCCGCGGCGAGGTGGTGACGGTGCGCGTGCCCACCCACGAGGAGGGGTCCTACCTGTTCTGGGAGTTCGCCACGGACTACTACGACATCGGCTTCGGGGTCTTCTTCGAGTGGACGGACGCCGCCTCTGCCTCGGTCAGCGTGCACGTGTCCGAGTCCAGTGATGAGGACGAGGATGATGAAGGTGAGGCGTGGGTGGGGAGTATGTACGAGTGAGACTGCTAAAGATATTCAAGCTATCAACCTAGTTGTATTTTGCACACCTATCATCTATGGATCTTTTGCTATTTATCAGCTTAATTGTACTTTGCACATTAGCTGTTAAGCCTAGGTCAAACTACACGACTCTTAAGTTCAGACTAAATGACCGGTCTGATTGCCATCCCATCAGGAGGCTGTTCACACTACACGACGGGACAAAGATAGGGCGTCACACACATGAAGATGAGGGATCACACACTAACAGATTCTGTCGTTCAAAAACATTTTCCCGTTCGTCCACAACAGTTCACTGTAAATGCAATTAGGCCTACAAAACAGGTGTTCTGTTGTTTCTTGCTTTATGGTACAGAAGCTACAGTTTACATTTACATTACAAATGTATTGTGAAGTGACATTATTACAAAGGTAACATTGACTTCTTTCACTTAATTTGTAATTGGATACTTAGGTGGGCTGATCCAGGCTCGCTGCCATTTTATACCATTTTGTATCAGATTTTGTCCTCCAAATTAAATTGCATAGCAACTTATCAGGAGTGGAGCTGGGAAACTTGCTGATATAAACTATCTATGAGTTGGTGGAGGTGTTGTTAAAAGTGACTTCTCTCTTGGTTCGTTTTCTTTTTCTTCCCTCTTGAACTAACTTCCCATTGGCTGTTGCCAGTGCCACTCTCACATTTCGGTCCTGTACCGCTTCACACTAGACGAGCCTGACCAGACAAAATCAAACATGTTTGGAAAAAAAGCAGATCGGGCCATGATATGACCAGAGTGCCCCCCCTGCAGCCCCGACTAGCCCAGATTCAGATTGGGTTTAGAATCTGTGTTAAAATCGCCTAGTGTGACCTGGGCTTCTACCCTTGAACAGTTCTTCAGGTCTGAATGTATACCGCACCTAGTCCTGCACCTAGTATGCCAGTCTGGTATTGTGTAACAGTCTTGTATTGTGTTCGCACCAATTTAGCCAGGTGAAATTTTGGGTGCGCCAGTTGCACTTGGCAAATAAAAAGCGAGTCTGATATCTGATGTGGTTACCATGGTATAATGGTTTTTGATGTGTTGTTCAATGGCTCGGTTCTTCATGAGTAGGCTTTGTTAGGATAATGATAGCAGTGCACAGATAGTCAAGTGGTTAATTTCCCTGCTTCGTGCCTCTACTGGCTTAGTATCAAACCCTGCCAGAGCTTTCTCTCCTGTCTCTCTCTTACTCTCCGTCCCTGGCTATAATATAGCCATTTGAAAAGGTGAGAGACTCATTGGTCACTGCTTTGTTTCTCTCCTTCTTTCCTCCATTGACTTTATGTATCGTTGTTTTTCGCCCACCCTCAGGTGACCCCCCTAATGAGGAGGAGAAGGCCAAGAAGGAGGCGGGCAAGCCTCAGGTGGACGAGATCGTGCCGGTGTACCGGCGGGACTGTCATGAGGAGGTGTACGCCGGCAGCCACCAGTACCCCGGCCGCGGGGTCTACCTGCTCAAGTTCGACAACTCCTATTCGCTCTGGCGCTCCAAGAGTGTTTACTACAGAGTCTACTACACCAGATAAGCCTGAACACAGACACCGGGGGGAGCCAAGGAGTGTGTATGTGTATGTGTGTGTAAGTAAGTGTATGTGTGGGTGGGGGTGTGTGTGCGCAGCGGCAGCCTGTGTGCCTGTGTGTGTGCGACGGAGGAAGCGAGGCCAGATCTATTCTGGACAGAACCACCAGAGGGCGACAAAGAGACACGTCTAGAGCTCTAGTTCGGAGATTGGACTTCTATATATGTGTGTGTGGATGTATGTTCGTATGTCCCAGGATGCACCCATGCTAGAGCCTCTCACTGAGCCCTTTGAAGGAGCGTGTGTATTCCTGTAGTGTATTCACCACCTGTCCTTGCTGCGCTCACATAGAGACCAAACTGTAGGACTTTGCTCTCATATTGTATTTTACTTCTTTTCACCCCGGGCCCCTTCTATGTCACCATTGAACCCCCTGGCCCATACTGTCCGACGTGGCCTTCCGGCTGCTTCTGCCCCGAGTGACGCTTTCTTAACCTCGAGCTGAAACCGGACTAGTCCAGGTTTCCTGTCGGGTGGTAATAGTGGTCGTTTGTCCCACGAGAACAGAGGTACTCCAATGTTGAAAATCAAATATTACAGATGCACTACAGAACACTGCCTTTGTTCCACAGAGGCTCTGGGCCTCAGAGTCACACACACTCACACACACATAAGAAACACCAGTGTACACAAAGTTAGTCACCCCTCTAGTTGTAAAACAGTAGTCCCACACTCTCTTCCCTACCCCAGCGTGTGTATAATATGCAGATCTGAGAGGATTGCATTGGTGGAAGCGGTGCGCTTCTTCGCTTCTCACCGGACAGAAACCGTCTATTCATCACCCTCATTGCTTGATGCAATCCTCTCAGATCGACAGAAGTGCACCAGGAGTAGGTTATAGGATTCTTTTTGGGGATTTGAGTCTGCTGACTTGAGCTTATGAAGGACGGACAAGAAGGCATTTTATGGTTTAGGGTGGGCAAAATCGGTCAGGGGTGTAAGGGAGTGAGTACACAATAACATGCACATGGGAAAGTATGGTTGAGGGCCTTCCGGTCCTGCAAAGTCAAGCATCTCAGTATGGGATACAGCGTAAGAGAATGAGATTGTGTCTAAAAACAAAGCATTTAATAAATATTTATTATTCTCCCTTTCTCTTAGGATAGATATAATTTTTGTGTCTGTGCGATGCTGTTTCAGTTTATTTCATCTCCAAGCAGTTGCCTCAGTGCTTCTCGGGGGCCATGTCCCCTCTACTTTTCCACGTTTTCTTTCCCACATGATGACTTAGACGATCTAGAGGATGACCGCATTAAGTCATCGGCTATCCAGATCTCTTGCTCATCAGGTCATATCAAAAAACAGAGTCAAGGAAAAGAAGCTAGTTAAAAGTATTGGGACAGATGTCATGTTAATGTCTGAGGTTCTGCTGTTGATCACTCTGTGTAGTGTCTGTCATGTGGAGATGCTATGTTGAGTTATGACACATGTGACAGCTAACAACTCAAAATTCATATTCCATGTTTGTTTCGGGGTCATGTCACTTACATTTCTACAGTGCTCAGAAATTGAAAATCCGTAACCCAAAATACACAGTATTTCTGTACCTTTCTTTCTTTGTGATATGAATCGACTGAATTGGTCATCTCAAATATGGTATCGTGAAAAAACAGAGACGATGTAGACTCATTCTCGTGTCTTGGGTGACGTGGTTGCTTACTAACTCAGTTGTGACATCTAAGTGAATATAAAAGCTGGATTTTAAACTTTTTTTTGAAATTTATTTCTTTGCCACAATTTAGTCGTGTTCTGTTGTTTCACCTCACATCGCATTTGCATGCTTTGTGTATCACTTGTCCAAAACCTACCACCTTAGGTGCATTGTCAGCAATGCTGTATGAACTGTGTTCTATCTACTTCTGAAAGATGGTTGCTGAATGGGGAATCATTCATGTTTTTGGGCTTGGTCCCTGTTCAGTGGACGTCAGAGACATTTGGTTTCACTTTATCACACTGATCGAGCTGAGGATTATTGTACATTTTTGTTATGTGTATATGCAACCGAAGTTTAAAGACACTGAGGCTGAATAACTTGCATCTAATCCCAAGCCAAATTAATGAATCCTCCAGTGTCCTTGCTGAGTGTCAATTGGTCAAAGCATATGAATCGGAGGTAGGTCCTGCCTCTTGTCCATACAATGAATTGTGTAACAAAATGTCACTACCTATGGTATAGCCAAGCCATTAAGTTCAAGAAATACCCAATATGTTCTGATGTGTAATGTTCTTTTTTCTGAAGTACTTACTGCTCACCAAACGGTGTTGAGATGACTTGTTCAAGCCTTGTATGTAAATAATTCTATAAATGAGTTTATGTATGGGTTTTTAGATGTGGGAGAAGGCCATGGGTTTGAGAATCAATGCACTGTAAAGTATGGTGAATGAGATATATGTACATTTTACCCCAAATGAAAGTCCAAAACTCTTCGGAAGTGTAAAAGTGAAAGACTCTATTGACATGACAGAAAAGCTCATCTTTTTGTATTGCTTTGACTTGTTTGGATCTCTTATGAGTTGGAAGATCTTTTTGGGCATATATTTAATCTTGATTAAACTTATGTTCATCTCTAGTACTGGACAGTTTGTCTCTTTCTTTCCATTTTCATTCTTTGAATTTCACACTGTTGGGGTTAATTCTGAAGTGTATCTTTTGTGCATTTTAAGTTTCCTTAGATCTTCACCTTCACCACCTCGACCGAACATCTAAGGAAAGTTGCGGTTGCCTCCCTTTGGCCTCCTGGGTTGAACCTTGACCTTGACCTCATACTGAGGGGGAGGCCTCTTTCAGTTCGGTTTGCTGAGAAGAAGAGAGATTTAAAATTAGATATAAGAAAGTGCCAACATGGGAATGTGTGAAGCCACCAAAGACTTCCTTCGAACAACACAATGGCCTTGGCGTGGCGTTTTTTTTTCCGCTGGCGGTGAATGTGTCATCCACACGCTGTTTTCCTGTGCGACACATTTTGTGCTGAAGGCAGGAAAAAGTGCGGATGTTACTCATATTCGGAAAACAATCTGCGTTGTCTGTCATGCGTTTCAGAGTGCATGTGGGATGTTACAACAGAGAAAGGAAGAGGCATCAGCGGTCCAGAGGACAGCTGCATCAGCTCTTCCACTGTACTGTTGAGTAACTCTTCCAACTGTTGCCACAGAGAGCATAGTAGCCGAACAGGAATTTGAAGATTTCCAGTTAGTTGTGGAATGAGAAAACACTGGCAGTGGAAACAAGTCACTCACAAGAAATGGATTAAATGCCACATGCAGCACGCATAGTGCAGGAGCGTGACAGGCAGCTTTTGAAGTTGCTGTGTTCACTTTAATACACCAGGGGGCATATTATGTTCAGTCCAGACACACGTTTTGCCAACTGGACATTGTCAACCACTATTATTCAAAAGAGTGTGTCACTGAACTTGTGGCTTGTATTCTGTTACTGAGCTGGGAAACCACTGATGAGAGTTTGCTGTCTGGAATTCAAAGAGCAATGGTAGGAATGCTGGACGGTGGACACTGGCCCTGGACAAACATGCCTTGCACACACACACAGATAATAAATCAGAGACAAGTGTTCACACAATGTGTTGTCCAGGGGTTATTTTAAAGGGTATGAGTAACATTGTTCATTGACAGAGCAGAGTACTGTGCTCGCCTCTGTCGGCAGGCCGCTGGATTATTAAACTCATTATAAAACAGATAGTTCCGGTCCTTCGTTCTGATTGGCTGAGTCACGTTCAAAGCCGCTGTAAAATACCCACTAAACGCACACCTCTGACCGCATAACAGCTCATTGAAATATTAATGCGCTAACCGAAAATCACTACTCACACCGGCTGGCTAATTATGTGTCGCTTAGCAACCACTGTGCTTAGCTACTGTTGAAAAACTATATTGCTTGGCGGAAGAATAACTAAATTATTATGGAACAGATTGAAAAGAAAAGATTTACTGAACATTTGCGTCGTTCCTTTTTATTAATACTCGTGTAGGCTTCAACGGCGCTTTTGCTCCAAAATCACAGGAAAACACGACCTTTCGTGGCTTGTTGCTCAGGCGAACATTAAGAACGCCTAAATAATGAGATTTTGCCCTAAGGGACCCTGTCTGAGTATATTTTGCTGTTAGCTATGACTTTATACAGCTTTATAGGTCTATAACTGCCTAAACTGTAGGTGGGGATTTTAAACCTATGAACAAAATAGTTAGTCTTGTTGGGGGTAAAATATAAGTGCAATTAAACTACTTAGTTTCTTGGGAACTCCACTCTGGGAACTATTTTCTAGAAATAAAGAAGAAAACGGGTGCAGTAGAGACAAAATCCAGTCCTGGTTTTCCACCAAGCCGCTCCACTGACTGCAAAGGGAAGCAGGTAAACTCTCATCCCTTCCAACTGATCTGTATATCTGGCTCCGGTTCCAGTTGCTACAGGTGGTTGTAGTTTTTTCCGGGTTTTTACTTGTACTTTTCCCCACTTTTCCTTCAGTTGTGTTTTTTTTTCCTTTTCTTTCCAGTCTGCACTCTCTCTGGTTGAATTTGAATAGACTTTGGGAGGCAACGTCTCCAGTATACAGCAAAAAAACTCCCATGCTTTGAAAAACCAAAATATGGCGGGATGGAAGGATTATGCAGCCTCGCAAACAATACCAGCATCGGAAAAGGAGTGCGTCTTGGATTTGTTTGAAAGCTGTAAGGTTGTGAGCGTAGTTTGAAGTGTTTTCGGTCCCACTGGAGTTTATTATTATTAAATAAATATGCCCTTCCACCAGAGGAGCGTTGAGCCGCGGCGTGTTGGTAGGTTGTCGGCGAGAGATGGCTGGATACCCGTGGAAGAAACCGGGAGACGCAAATTGCGAAGACCCGTTTTATTCTCGTCTTTGGACGAGGTTAGCTGTCATACAATGACCAACATAATTCACCAACTTTCCGACCTTTCTCGACATGCCAGCGACATCTTCCTGGGGATTGAGATGGAGGCAGGGCTGGTGTTCAGAAGATCCTGCAGGATTCAAGGACGCCTGGAAACTCTGCAGACTGAAATCCGCAAGTTTGAGCCCAAGAAAATCAAAATCCGTAAGTTTGCAGTGCTGCTGGTCACTTGCTGGTGTAATCCAGAGATGCCCATAGCCTTACAGCAAAGGAAATTATGTATTGCCTGCCTTACCATGCCAAAGAAAGGCAGGTTGAGATCCGTATCCCTTGCGAAAAATAACTATAGTATAATTTTTAGAAGTCTTCAAACATCACAGCAAAACTACAAGTCCCTATATGAACAGGAATATTAAAGTGATACCACATGAGTCACTATAAACTCACTATAAAGTCTCTCTACCACAGACACACTAAGTCTGAATGTTATAGTGATTTATAGGAGATAAAAATACAATACGTACGATAAGATTACGAGAAGACACTATTGAATACCACAGACACATTAGTTCCCCACATGAATAGCAATATTCTAGTTATTTTTCGCTTGGGAAGTCATTGATTTGTTATTGTTTATCTGTTACTGGCAGTTGTGTTTGTCTTTTGGGTCATCACTGTTCAATCATAACAAGATCAATATGCTTTGGAGAGATGTTGGACAGATCCAAGGTGGTAGTCACATTTTGTCAGATGAATGAAAGGGGAGGGAGTGACCAGTGTCTCCTAAACACATGGCTGTGTTTGTCTTGGATTTAGACTTATGTTAATGCGGGCGTTGAGTCCTGTCAGGAATGATGGATTCCCCCTCAATGCTCAGACCATCTGTGTCTAGGGCTTCAAAGGACACTGGGATCACAGGGAGGCATCGCAACCTCTTTCTCCATTTCTACTTGCTTTTTTTATGCTGGTAAATGAAGTTTGTCCTGTCAAAGATCAATGGAAAATCAATCCCCTTTGCTTTGCTGACTTTTGTGGTTTTTCATTGTTTGTGTTCTCATCCTGTAAAGCTGCCTCCTGTAGCCTCACACACAGCAGTTGCGTATTAACCCAGACTTTGACTCATACTATGGCGGCTGTGCCAGCTAAAGATGGAGAGATAGGCCTGTCGTTTTGTCTGCTCTGATGTCTGTAAGTTCATATCTGCTTGATATGGGCTGGCTGAGCAACTTCATGCCGTTGCTTCCTATTTAATAGATTGCTTTGTGCTTATGTTTACAAATAGTTAAGTGATCACATTTCTCTGTTGATTCCCTCCTTGGCTCCTTTGTTTATCTCATTTGCCTCTGAAGTATGTTGCAAAGTAGGATTCAGAAGACTAGCCCAAATTCCACTGAGGAACGATCAAGAGGGTTTAAGCTCATGACAAAAGAGGCCTGACTCATTGCTTTTTGGTTCCTTTGCTGTCCTTCCTCCTATCTTTTCAACCTCTTGTTCCCTCCCTTGACTTTGGCTATGACTCACACACGCACACACACACACACACACACACACACACAGAGAGACACACTGCTCACATGGTTACAGGGAAATGATAAGCCGAGCAGACAGTGCCCAGACACAAGCGAATGTGATGTATGATGAGCAATAGATGTAACACGCACGCTCACACACACACACACACACACACTCCATCAAGTTGTGTTAGGGGGGGACCCACTACATGGCAGCTAACAGACATTTAACTAATCTCCTGTGCTATGACATGGCACAGTGCAACTAAAATGACCCAACTTGATTTCTCCTGTATTATCTGTACCTGTTGAGGTTTTAGTATATCCTGAGCGGGGTTGGGAGTTCCTGTCTAGGTTTGTTCCTTTTCAGCAGTCAGTCAAGTCAGTCCGTCAGTCAGTGAGTGGAGGCCAGCAGCTGAAGACAAGGTGTGAGAGAGGAGACTGGAATGTGGTGTGTTATGTAGCGATTTGCAGCCCCAAGGCCAGCAGTGGGTGTACAGAAGCGCTGCCTTCACATTCATTACAACACAAACATGTGTGCTTGACTATGCAGGTCTTTCTACACACACACACACGCAAACACCTGGCTCTGTATATGAAAACTGCCGTTCGGGGTTCTCCCAAGCTTTGCACAGCTAGGTACAATGAAGCGAGGGAGGCGTGTATTTGAACGTGTCATGATACAGAACAGCTGATGAAGTTGTTTTGAATGGGGTATTTGAATGAAAGTTAATGTGTAACCCGCATTACTCCCAGTCACGGAACACACATGGAAATATCAGGTCTTTTGCAGCCCGAACCACCTCCTCTTGCTCACTGTTTCACATGGTGATAACAAAGCACCTCACTGCCAGATCCAGTACTACTGTGACTAGGAATCCCAATCCTTAATGAGTCCTCATGTTAACTTTGCTGTGGGATAGTTTTGGCTAGCTAGCCCAAAGGAATGTAATAGATCATACTGTAATTGATAGTTAGCCTGTAAAATGCTAAATGTGTCTGGTCAGCCTGTTGTGTTCTTCTACTGTGGGTGTGGGTCAGGATTCATACTCTAACCTCAGCTCAGAGATGGATCACATTACTGGTGAGGGGCAAGAGAATGGCAACAAGAGGGGCCCCAAGCTGCTGGGGGACTGACATTGAGGGAAGGACATTGTGCGTGTGTGTGTGTGTGTGTGTGTGCCTCTCTCTTGTCTTTCTGTCTGTCTCCCTATGTAGTTAAAAGAAGGGTTGTAGGCAGATTGAAGTAGCACGTTTTGGACAAGATGGACAACTGGGATTTGCTCTACATGTCTGGGTGTGTGTTTGTGCCTGTGTTTGTTTTGGGCCTCAGTCTATACTAAGTCATTGTTAGTCCGTTCCTACTGAAGGGCCGGGCACCAGGGCGGAGGTCAGGGGTCATTCTCTCCAGCCTCAGAGGGGAACACCTGACACTCAGAGTCAAGAGTTTAAACAAAGTCTAGTTTGGCTAGCTTGGGTTTCCACTGCAGGCTAACAGGGGTCACCTCAGCCATGGCTGGCTAATAGGTTGCTACTGCCACACCCGGAGGCCTGACCCATTAACAACAGTAAGACAGCTGGGACTTGGACAGGGAAACTCAATAGAAATACAAACAGTGGAAATAAAAACAAGTAAAGATTCTATGCAGTCCCATGGCGCATTCCTGGCAATGACGTCTTGTTCTTTCTGAATACAAGAAGAGGATTGTGGGAAAATTTGAAGGGGTGAAGATTAGAAGAAAGTTAAATTTGCAAAATAACATACATTTTATTTCCTTTTTTTAATTAGATACTGCTACTGAGTGACCGATCTGAATTTGACTCTTGATGACCATGGCACCGTGCAACAGTGGAAAAAAGAACCGGCATTCACATTTCTCCCTCAGAATGAGATTCTTGAATAGATGGACGGCCTCTTTCAAGTTGATATCGCCCCTTGACATATAACAATTTGAACTTTTACTTTAAAGTGAACTGCGCCTTTAACTATATGTTACCCGCTAACTCCCCTCTGCCAAATATAGCGCTGGTTTGAATAGGGAGTACGATATTTTAATGTGGAAAGTAGGTCGAACAGTAGTGAAGGTTAATTGGAGTTTAGAGAGAGTTAGGGCCTCCCTGTCAGATATCTTAAGCCCACCAGTTACATACTGCTGTGAGGCTCTGAAGACACACATAGAGCAAAAAAAGACAATCTGGGGTGAACACGTGATTCCAGCTGACCTGCCTATGACCACAGTCCATCCTTCTCTCTCTCTCTTTCTCTCTCTCACACACACACACATAGTACATTCCTCCCTCTATCCCTCTCAGATATTTATAGAAGTATGTCTTTGCGCGTCCATCTTTCATCTGTAGCACACTATCATGTTTAGTGTGTGTGTTACTATGTTCAAGTTCCTCTCAAGGACCTGTGTGCGTGTGTGTTTGTGCGCGAGTGTGTGTTGATGGACATTTTTGGCTCAGTCTGGCTATACTCTGGCCATCAGTGTTTGAACATAAACAGTACTACACGATAATGATAATGACACTAAACTGCCTAATTGAGATCCAAGTGGAACAAATACAAACAAATACCAAGGCGCAGTCATGTTCTGGCCAAACTAATTATTGTTTACAGTTTTCATCACCTTCCTGTCCTGTCTGACACACACATAAACGTATACAGACACACACACAAACACACACGTTTATCCAAACTCAATCCCCCCAGTCATTATTCACTCAGGCCTGCCATGGTCCTCTCCATTCAGCGATAGAAGGCAGTCATTACGCAGCCAGAATCCACAAGTCAGTTCCCACAGGAGTCGTCCAACAAGAGGAGCCTGGCCTGGTTCTAGAGGTTGACCCGGTCCCATGAGATACAATGGGACGGGTCAGGAAGGACGGAGAGAGAGGGAGAGAGAGCTGTAGAATTCCAAGAGGTGGAGGGATACTGCCATTGAGCAGCGTCTGACTGGGACTCTGTGTGTGTGTGTGTGTGTGTGTGTGTGCGTGTGTGTGTGTTTGTGAGTGTGTACATGCAGCCGCCCTCTCTCACGCCTCCATACAGTCAGTCAGACCGCCCAGGAGGTAGAGGCGCCCTGGCTAGGGCACAGAGGAGAAGAGCGAGAGAGAGAAAGAGAGAGAAAGAGAGAGAGAGATGACTGATGAATGCAAGTCTTGTTCCTCAGCCACAACGTGTGTTTGAGGAAGCAACTAATCATCAGCAGGACAACCTTAAGCTTAAATCTCTCTTGACTTTTGTATATGTGTGTGTTTGTCTTTGTGTGTGTGTATGTACATGTATATGCATTCCGTCCAGCAGAGTATTACCATGTAAGATACTCATCACTGGAGGTGAATGAACAGACTTCAAAGACTGTCCTACAGTTCTTCCGCTCCCTAAAACTAAATTAGAGATTGATTTGCTCGTGATGCAAGGAGACTGTCAAGTTAATAAGAAAGTGGTTAAATTTAGAGTCTTACAAGTGTGTGTGTGTGTGTGTGTGTGCGCCTGTCTGTGTGTAAGCCCTAGTTTAAGCGGCATTGCTAAGCCTGTGAGAGCTGCTAGATTAAGAGTAGGGCCCGCACATGCATGGGGTATGAGGAGAGAGCGAGAGAGAAGGGGTGGGAACGGGAGGCTTCTCACTGGTCATGGGATTTCTGGAATATCCTGGAATTTTGAGAGGTGTATTCCAAACAGGGAAAATCAGGGAATTTGATGAATTCTCTGGGGAACTTGGTGAATATCAGGGAATTAGAAATCGGTCGCTCTATGGAATATACCAGAATATATTTGATAACCTGTTTCACACATTTATTACATTAGATGATGTTTTCCAGCTGTTTTTTTTATGTTGTATGGCGAATTCTTTACAGCAAACCCAACTATAGTCAAAACCAGACTGCTTAGCTCTTTAGAATTTTTCTGAGCTGAAAATCAACATTAACAAACCAAGAATAAATTAAATGTTTAGGTCATGGAAGTGCTCCGTCTTAGTTATGGAAAGTTATGGAATTTTACTTCAGGGCCACGGTGGGAACCTATGGAGGGACCTCCGCTTCCTCATCCATGTTTCAAACTTCTTGTCCTCCTTAAGTGTCCACTAAATAGCTAAATTTTGGACCCTGGTGCATGGCTTGATAGCCAGTGCCATACATAGATCTGGCTGTCTCTGTCTAGATTCAACCATGGCTGTCCACACGCGCACATGCACACACACACAGAGGCCAGATGCAGGCCTTGCAGGTTGGCAGTTGTGGGTGCTGCAGGGTAATCCGGGGCTTTACCCAGCCAGGGGGGAGATGAGCAAGATTTAATCCCCCCCACGGTGGCCTGTCCCTGGGTAAGAAGCCAGGGGTGGAGTAGGACCCCCCCTCTGGCTCTAGGATCTCTCATGTTTGGGTGTTTTTTGCCTTCTCACGTTCTCATTTACTGCTAGACACTTGTTTGCATGGAAGCATATACACATAGCTTTTTTATTAGATTAGTTATAGCATTTTTGGTATGTTGTGTATTGTGTCTCAAGTGTGTTTTGCTGCTGGAACAATTGAATTTCCCTCTGGAATAAAAATACCTTAAACAGAGACACACACGCATATACATGCATACATAGAATGATGCATTTGGAGTGCAGTTGTAGAGTTCAACTCCAGGTCATGGTCCAGATTTTACACAACTATTGTCTTCGAGTCACAATATCACAAATAGCCAGATGTTCAGATCCAATTGTATTTCCTCTGTAGAGCCAAACAAGTAGAGCTAAACCAACTGCACAGCTCAGGCTAAGTCTGCTGACAACAGATGAGATTGTGCTGGAGAGTGTTGTCATAGCTTTGTTACACAACTTTTGACCAGGCAGATTAAAGATTTGGAACTGTGCCTTTAGAGAGAACTGTGTGATACAACATTTGACAAAAGTATCTAGGCAAAATAAAAGATTAACAGAGTCTATGTGTGTGTTGTGTGCACAGGATGTGACATGATGTTTCAGCATATTCCATCGTCAATCACTCTCCCTTTTTCGCCTCGGCGTTCCCTTCCTCCTTCCCCTGTTTTGAAGTCTCTTCCTCTCTCCCCTCTCTCTCTGCTTCTCTCTCTCTCTTCCTGTTTTTTCATATGGCTTCCAGACCTCTCCTCTCTCGTCTCTGTCCACCCTCCGCACTTTGATGTCAGCCCTCATACTGCCATGCTGACCACAACAAAGACAAGGCCCCCTTTCCCCCTTCATCTCTTTCTCTCGCTCTCTCTCTTTCTATCTCTCTCTCTCTCTCTCTCTCTCTCTCTCTCTCTCTCTCTCTCTCTCTCTCTCTCTCTTTCTCTCTCTCTCTCTCTGTATATATTTGTCTCCCTCATTCTTTCCCCCAGGTGTATTTGATGTTTGTCAGGTAGGAACATTACGTTCCGACCTTTTTATTAGCTCTCTTGTTGTGTGTGTGAAGGTCCTATGAGGTGTGTACATACTCCCCGCTTGTCCTTGTGTGTACACTCAGTGTGTATTCCTATATTGTCTCTGTGTATGTGTATGTCTGTTGCTTTTGTGTGTATGAGCCTGTGTTTTCCATCCCCATGTTTTCAGCACCTCTAAGCACTAGTCATTTTTTTAACAGTTCGCCCCCATCCGCCATGTTTTTTCTCTCCCAGTGTTTGGGTGAGTGTATTTTTCCATAGATCGACGGTCACCATTTTAAACCCACATCTGTCCTTTAGACCAATGTGTGCCGCTGTGTGTAGCTCAGGCCTCAGGCTTTGTTCTCTTGAATTTATGGCATTAGAGCGCTCTGGAGATTTCACTGTTATAATAGATGAGATGTAATGGAGTTGGGTAAAATGATCGCTGTACAGGTGCCATCAAAAGAGGGGTTTCAGTTGATGTACCACGCCCTCTGGAGAGTTGTTCGCACTTAACTTAGGACCCGGTCGTCAGTATGGAATATTGACACGGTTCATTTCTGTCCTGTATTTAGCTGGGGGCCATTTATTTCATCACTGATGCATCTGATCCATTTTGTGTTTAGATAGTGTCACATAGTGATAGTTAGTTAACAAAACCAAAAACCAGCTGTTCCACTGTTCAGGTTAACTGAGCTGACTCTTCTCAAGCTACAACTCAGAGTGTTTTGGAGTAGAGACTAGGACTAAAGACAAGGCAGCTGGAATGAAATCTACCTCATCTGACCTTTCACTTTTAGCTAAGCATTACTGCATCAATCCACACCCACAATTTGTGTCTTTTTCAGATATTGATTGATTGATGGATTTATTGGTCCAATAGGAAAAAACAAAAAAAAATTATCTGATGGACCTCCAATATGGTGCCAGCCATGGTTGTTAGTGTGTTTCTGACTTTCCTGCAAAGCTTTTGTAGGCTCATTTTGTGACTCTTCACAGACCATGAAGCTGTAACTGTGTTTTGTTTAAACCGTCATCTGGTTATGGCATCACAGAGGTGAATTGGCTCTTCATCAGTGAACGTGCACGCGCACACAAACACACACACGCTATCCCTCGTGCTCACAAAATACACTGCTACTGTATGTTTGTGTGTGTATTTCTGTATGTGTTTGTGAGTGAGTGTGAGTGAGTGTGTGGGAGTGTGTGTGTGTGTTTACTTTCCACTTAAACGCCCACTACTGCTCTACTTCCTACTCACTGTGCTTTCACAAGACTAACTACGTCACTCAAAGGTGTGTGAATGCTGTTTGCTGAAGTCCTTGTTGATTCACTCAGTGTGTGTTTGTTTACGTTTGTGTAGTGTGTGTGTGTGTGTGTGTGTGTGTGTGTGTTGCTCTCCCTCGCACTAATAACATCAATCATCAGCCTTAAGTGCGAACACGCTAGCACCTTGGTGGGTGTCCTGATTGATGGACACACACCTGCACAGCTACACATACACACATACACATAATCATATATGCATGCACTCACTCACTCAAACACACACACACATACACACTCACACATAGTGACATACTGTGGCAGGTGGGACCTCATCTTACAAGAACATAAAGGCTATTGTCATCCCGCTTCTGCACTTTACTGCACTCAAGGCCTTGGAACACACTGTACACACACACACACACACACACACACTCTGCGGCTCCATGACCGCCTCAGGAAAAATAAACAGGGATTTTCAGCCACATCTGTCACTCGTGCCACTTAACCCACGCACACACAGAAACACACACACACACATGCACACAAATGCAGCGGGCGGTACGTCCTGCGGCGATCCTCATGATTCGCATTAGAGGCTGTAATGCAGTCGGTCTCTCGTCCCACTGGGCGGCAAGTCAAATAGGAAATACCGTTCTATAGACTTGGAGAATATAGACCACAGCCAGCCAGACACACTGAAGGGCTTCCTCTGCATCTGAGGTGTGGGCTAAGTGACTGTTTTACAACACGCCGCGGTTGAATTTGAGATGGAAATGACTAGTTGTATGTGCATGAGAGTCATGGGATGAGACGTTGGGATAGGGGGTGGGCTATATTTGGTTCTGCAGATAATGCCTGAGAAACAGCTGTCACTTGGGTCTTTTCAGGCATATTTTTAGACTAGCCTTGTAAACAGTCTTTTAAACATCAGCCAAATTAGTCAAATTCCCGTCCCTCAGTTGAATGAACTATGTGGTTGTGCTGAGGTTTTGTCTTGGGCTAGCAGGCATAATGGTTTGCTGTGTAAAATAAATAGGTCAGAGCTAGATACCTTATGAACCAGACTATAGGCTTATCTCATCTTCTCTGAATATGTAGGCCTGTTTATTCTATTGTATACATGCAGTGACTCTGACCCTCGCCCTCCTCACTGTTGGATGCTTGTGATGTTGGCAATGTAATGGATGTAAGCTTATTTTACTATTGCACTCATTTTAAGTTGTTCATCAGACAAATGCATACAGTGTAAATGAAAATGTAGTTTAATTTAGTTGGGATTTTTCGGCTAGGTTTCCCCGGTTCAGTGACGGAAAAGTTCCAGATTTGAGTCAGTAGGGCATATGTATCAACTATCAACAATGTTAGTGGAGATAGGGGATGGTTGTATGGGGCGGGGTATTAGGTCACTGTTGTAAAGGTGACCTGATATGTTTATTGTTGCCTCAGGGAGAAGAATTGACAAGCCACTACAAAAAAGCTGGTTAATTTTGAATGAGGCTGATAAGATTCTCTCCTCTTTGACATTCAGCAAAATGTTTGGTGGGCAGCAGGGTGGTGTAGTGAGTAGGGACAACAATAAAAATAGTGAAAGTTTCTGGTGAATTTTGGAATCCATCAGGCACTGTGGCAGCTGGATAAAAAAGTTAGTTTCCTGCCTTGGTCACCACCCTGCCCTGTGTGTGTGTGTGTGTGTTTTTTGTGAGAGAATAACGACACAATCTGTTGTCCTCAATTCCTGCCAACGGTCAAAGGATCCATTGTCAACATGTTGACCTAGGCTAGTATATGTATACCCACCCCCCATCCACCACCTCATAACTCCCTCTGCATGAATACACACACACACACACACACACACACACATCGCACGTTTATGCGGCTTTGGTCATTTCAGTTTCCTGTGGCAAGTGAATGGAAGCAATGGCATTGTCATGTCTGCAGTGTGATAAAGTAGCAAATGAGGCAGACTGTATCTAGGTTAAATATGAAACCTTTTGTCAATACTTTTCCATAACGCTTAACAGAATCAAAATAATTTTATTAAACAAATACAATAAATGTAGAGGAATTTACCTCTTTGACGGTGCAGCGACACATTGTGCTGGAATACTTACTCTGTATTTGATATTAATAGGGATGTAATATTGATATGACTTTACTAGAATGGGGAGATGATGATGATGTGATTTAGGAGGAGGATGGGATGTGAAAGATGAGTAAACTGAGGTGGAGAGGTGCATAGCTGGTGATCTGCTTAGACAGGGAGCACAGTGATGGGATATTTAGATAACTGGATACTGTTCCCGCTGTAGGACAAAAGGGTTTGGTAAACTGTATGTAAAAGTGCACACTGTTATGAGGAAAGAAGGCTGTTAGAATATGAGAATCTCTCCTACTGAACTTTATCAGGAACTCTGCATGAGCATTTAGATGCATTTGGCCTGGGCTGCTTCTGTGACTCCCAAAGCCTGTTGCCTAAAATTTAAGCGCATGTGCAAGATATTGAGTTGTAAACGGATTGAAAAGGATGAAAGGATAAGATGAAATCAGTGGTGCAGGATGACCTGGTGGATCGAGAGACTGTCCTGTAAACAAAGGTCACCAGTTCAATCCTTGCAAGAGCCAACATGTCGATCGCTGTCAAAGTGGCCCTGAGGAACTCCTAAACTCCTATCTGCTTCCTTTTTTTGAAAGGGATACATGCAGTAACATATTCCTATGCTCTTAAAGTACTTGTCTCTAAAATCACATAGAAATTTCCCGAAAAATCCCTAGTTTGTCTGGTTTAGAATAAATCACTTGCTGTCTTGGTTTGACTAAAGCCTAGATGTACTGTTGGCTCCAGCCCAATTTTTGCTGACCATTGCTATTCCAACATTGTTATGGGCCTGACTTCAACGTCTTCATGCATTCCTCAGACCTGCTATTCTGTCTCAGATTGCAAAGGGTTGAGAGATTAAAAATAAAAGACTGGTTGTTCTCTTTCTCCCCCTCTGTCAGCTGTGTTGTTTTAGTGGAGTGTTTCCTCCCTCTCTCTCTCTCTCTCTCTCTCTCTCTCTCTCTCTCTCTCTCTCTCTCTCTCTCTCTCTCTCTCTCTCTCTCTCTCTGTCTCTGTCTCTGTCTCTCTCTTTCTCTCTCTCAATTCAATTTAGTTCAGTTCAAAGATCTCAATCGTCATGAGAAGTCTTGTCTGACATTGCCATAGCAGACACATAACACTGATAACACAAACAGCGGTGATGAAAGTGATTCAGTTAAAACACACAAAATCAGTTGAATTTCTCTGTAAATTCTCTCTGTCTCTCTCCACTCTTTCTGGATGCGTGTTTGGTTTGGAGCTCTCAGCCTGCAGCCGGACTCCTTGACAGGATAATAAGAAGGAATACAGCACGTTGTTCAAGCGCAATGCACACACACACAGACACAGAGTTTGAACCTATTTATTTACTGGGCTTTACTAATTTGGCTATTAATTACTCAGACCAAATAGGCCATCATGTAACGCTTTTGTCTCTTCTTCTCTTGCCTGAGGCAGACTCTCGGCTTGTCATCGATCTCACCCCGTCTCCCAAGAACACTGGATGCTGTGTGTGTGTGTGTGTGTGTGTGTGTGTTTGTGTATCTGTGTGTGTGAGCATGGGAGAGAGAGCGTCTGTCACTATGAAATATGACATACTCCACACAGGAATCCCTATTGACTACTGAATCTTTCTGTGTAGCAAATCTAGCTGTCTGTTTCTCCCACTCTGCCTCATCCACAGAGACTTCATTGTATTTGTGCGTGTTTTGGTGTATGTATGTGTGTGTGTACATGCATGTACTTGCACCGAGTCCCTTTCCAAGCCTCCATCCATCACCATCACTACTTTATTTCCTGTGATACAGAGGCTTCACCGTACTGCATTGTGTTGAAGACAAACTGATTTGGCCTTTTCCCACAAATCAGAGATGTAGGCTATTTTTTCCCCCCTAATATTTCAGGTTTTTGGACATACAATTCCCATTCCTTTCTAATAGTAGATTACTGTTTCGCCTCATTCCTGTTTGTGTGAGTTGCCTGAACATACAGTAGAATTGCCAACCTTTTGTCTTTTCCCTGTTTCAGGTATTGTTAGCAGGCTGGACAGGCAGGGGAATAAACAGGTCAAACATGAAGACTTGAGAGTAGAGAACACAGCCAGTTGAAATGGTACTGAACGGTTTTAGCTAAACCAGGCCATTTTTTTTTGGCTTTTATCTTTTAGCCTGGAACAGTATTGTGTTAGGCATGCATGTGTGGCTGTGTGAGGGCTGGTCTAGGAGCAGATTTATGTGATGTCTGCGGTGATCTTCTCTCTTGTTGGTTCGCCTACATTTAGCCTCTGGGGTTGTAGATGTGCAAAGCAGGTGTGTGTCCTCTTATAGCAACCATATGACATTTCTCTGTTTTCCTCACTCTCCTTTTCTTTCATTGTCCTGTCTCTCTTGTTTTATTTCTCCCTTATTTTTCCCCTTCTCCCTTTTTCATGCATCCTCCATCTAGTCTCATATTGCTCTCTCTTACTCTCTCTTTCTCTCTGTCTGTCTCTATATATCTCTCTCTATCTGTCATCACCCTTCTCCGTCCCCATGTGCTGCTCCATGTCCCTCTTTCCCTCTAAGACACTATGAATCACTCGCAGTGTAAAAAAAGCCTCTAAAAAAAAATTGGCCTGGGACTATCTCACTCCATCCATTTGGGTTATTTCTCTTCTCTTCTCTTCTCTTCTCTTCTCTTCTCTTCTCTTCTCTTCTCTTCTCTTCTCTTCTCTTCTCTTCTCTTCTCTTCTCTCCTCTGTTACAGCAGTGTGGATGAGCGCAGAAAACAGTGGAAAATCCAAACCACCTGTTGTGTAATCTGTGTGTACGAAGTACTGCCTGGCACCATGCAGAACACACACATACAGTGACACACACTCACTCTCAGACACACACACACACCCATACACACACAGACACAGTGTAATGAAAGTAATAGTGTGTTTTTATGGCTGTGATGCGGTCTATTAAACATGAAAGCTGCCTGAAGGAAAAAAGAGGTTCAAGGTCTAGCCGCAGCATGCGCGCGCGCACACACACACACACACACACACACACACACACACACACACACACACACACACACAAAAGGGCAAGTAAACATGGATAAACACACAAGATGTAAGCACAGACGAACACACACACGCATACAAGACAGTAGCCCCAAAGCAGAACTGTGGAATGATAATTCTGTATTTCAAACAGGTTAAATAATACATGTCATAACTCTGTGAAGCCAGCTGTACTGTAACTCATAAAGAAAATAACTACACAACTGGGACTTATTGGACAGATTCACAGCCGTATGAAGATTTTCTTTTCTTCTAACTGGTACAGATGGCTATCCTATTGGGTGCAACTGACTAGGGCTGCACAATTAATCATATATAATCGTAAATTGTGATTTTAGCTTCTACAATAAATAATTGTTGAATTCGGCCTTATGGAAACATTTAACTTCATTGCATTTCACTTAGAAGGCCAGCTGAAAATAGATACAATGTTGATATAAGATAGTAGCAAAACGTGCAGTAAAAGAATTTGTTCCCCAAATCAATGAGACTAGTTGGGATTATTCATTGTGATCATGATATCTGTCAAAGTAATGAGGAAATCATTTTAGCCATTTGCGCAGGCCTACAACTGAATAGTATAAATGCTCTGTAATCCTACATATCTTATACATTAGAGTGTTCTTTTGTACATCCAGCTGTTTTGTCCGGCTGCATGCATGTTAATGTGTGTGTGTGTGTGTGTGTGTGTGTGTGTGTGTGTGTGTATGTGTGTGTGTGTGTGTGTATGCATGCGTGTAAGTGAGCGAAAGAGAACAAGAGAGCACATTTAGAGGCCCTCCCATGCCACACAGTGAGTGGGGATTTTCGGAGTCAGTGATGGGGATTATGAGGAATATGATTTCATACCGCTATAGAATGGCTAATCTCCTTAAACCCTGCTGTAGTCTGCACGCCCAATCCTGGTATTGCTCACTGACGGTGGCAACGGGAGAAACCGTAGTTGAATAGACAATGCACCATGGGAAACAACCTGTGTGTGTGTGTGTGTGTGTGTGTGTGTGTGTGTATCTGTGTGTGTGTGTAGTGGGCTGCCCTAGGCCAACGATACCTGTTGAATTATAAGCAAGGTGGGTGTGGAGACAGGTAATTGTGGAGCAGTAACTACATGTTACCTCAAACTGTGGTCAAATGGTTGACATTTAAACTTGTTTGTTGATATGAAATGAGTCATTTTAACCCAAGG
>NC_136014.1:12038513-12083513 GCF_048128805.1 Centroberyx gerrardi | reverse complement strand
TAAACAGTAGATGAGTGATAAAGTTGGTGGGTAAAGAGGGAGGGAGAGAAGGAAATGAAGGGAGGAGTTGGGAAAGAAAGTGGGAAGGTCAGGAGGGGAGGGGGCAAGATGAAGAGAGAGGGAAGAGAGTAGAGGAGAGTTTATGGTAAACAGGCACTAACGACATAACAGGGTGTCTTAATTGGCCTGGGAGGTGTGTGTGTGTGTGTGTGTATGAGAGAGAGTGAGAGAGGCTCTTCAGGAAAACAGCTGGCTATGTGGCTTCTTAAGGCCGGGGGCACTAGGGTCGGAGGGAGCCCCCTTAACCAGCTTATCCTTCCAAACTCACACACACACACACACACACACACACACACGCACACACACACATGCACACACACCCTCCTGTCTCCACACCATATGGGGACCCAACCCAGTAGGCCTTTCATGTGGTTGCGGGCTAGGGAAGAGGAGGGGAGCGGAGGCAATTTCAGGAGCAGGGAGGTGACACATGAGGTCTACGCAGTTCTCCTCTTCCACTCCTCCTCTCCTCATCCCTTTGTTTCTTGTGTAACTGCTAAGTTGCCCAAGACTTGGACAAGTTGGGGTACATATTTTGTGGGGGGAGGGGGGCGGGTGAAGTAACAGCCTGGTTTGTGGTTTGGGTTTAATCCCCGATAGTTTTCCATTCTCCTTCAAAGTCAGGGCGGAGTGTTTTGGGTGTAGTTGACTAAGTTTTGCCACATGTGCGGTTAAGCAATTAAAGGCCGCGTCCCAATACTCTTCAAAAGGCATCCTCGTCTGCTCACTCAAAATTCTGATGTAATACAATTGGATAGGCACTAGCTGGTACTGGATTTAATCATCTAACTTATGACTATCCATACAGCTGTGAAGGGAACAATACAGGAAGGAGGAATTCATTGGTGCCTGTTCTGACATAATAATAAATAGTTTATTGATCCTTATAGGGGAATTGTCTTTTTACTTTCCCCCCTCCCAGGAGGTCAGAGGTCAGGGTCAGCTAGAGAACAGCCCCCCTGGAGCTGGTAGGGATTCAGGAGGACACTTGAGCAGAGCGGATGCTTGCCAACATAGGAGGCTTGAACCCGGTTCTTCTGGTTGAAGGACGGTCTCCCTACTAACTACACAACCCTGCTGCCCCAAAACTCATAATCTCAGCCTTATTAAAGACATTCTGCTTTATTTAGAGATGAAAAATGTATTTTTTCGCAGTTAAACGCATGGCTATACATGAAACAGTAGCGCATTTTATTGTCTCTTATACCTGGAGTAATTTAGTGAAGGCTTGCCACTCCTTTTTTTCTCCTTTTATCCACTGAGATTCTCACCTATTTTGAATGACAGGGGAGGTTTGAACTACAAGGTCAAAGTCTGGATAGACATGTGATGCTGCCTTGTCCAATTTCTCTCTCTCTCTCTCTCTCTCTCTCTCTCTCTCTCTCTCTCTCTCTCTCTCTCTCTCTCTCTCTCTCTCTCTCTCTCTCTCTCTCTCTCTCTCTCTCTCTCTCTCTCTCTCTCTCTCTCTCTCTCTCTCTCGTTTTACCTCTCCTCCCTATCAGTCTGTCTCACACAGAAGCCCATTGTATGAGCTGAGGTCCACCAGACACCCATAGCATGCCCCAGACAGCTTGAAACATAGTAACACCGTAACACACACACACACACACACACACCGGTTACAGTTGATTTCTTCCTTGTGGGTCACTAGGACACTGTAAATGGAATCAGGTCAGATTTCCATACAGTCACACAGTCATGCCTGTAGACTTTAGTATCTTTGTACCATATGTAGTGTTAGGTTTACAAACTTTGCATACCTCTTCCCCTTTCCTTTTCACACACCGACACACTCACACACACCTTGACGGGAATATCATATGTGGTTTCTGTGTGATGACATCATTTTCCTCAGGTGTGAGTGTGTGTGGGTGTATTTGTGTGTTTTTGTGACATTGTTTCTCTCTCCCTTTCTCTGTCTCTGTATCCCATGCCGCCCTCCAGCAAAACTGACTGCACTCCTCATCTCTGTTTACTAGTTTGTTAATTTGACTCCTGTCTTATTGTTTACGATTGTGGCTAAAATGACAGTGATAATGGCAGATATTGTGATCATGATTAATAATCACAATTATTAGTCTCAATATCTTTCAGAGTCAAACTATTGTAAGTATTCTAAGTAGCAACGGGAGGCAACAGGATTTATGGGAAATGTGGTCTCAACTTTGAAACACTTGCTCTTACAATACCACTGGTGTGATATTGAGGCTACCAATTGTCTCCACCATGGTTACATTGGTATATGGTAATTATATCAAGGTATCACAATTAATTTGACAACGATATGTTAATATTTAAAAATGCTACATGTAGCACCTTTAACTGGTTTCAGCTACAAGTATCATTCTAAGTGAAATGAAATGAAATATTAGGCCAAATTCATCCCTGTTTCTCACACTTTCATTCATGTTCTTTCTCTCTTAAAAAAACAAAACACACACGTACACACCAACATCACTCTCTCTCCGTTTCCATGGCTCAGTGTTACACAACAACTGAGAGAGGACACAGACACAGTCCCCACTGTCTGTAAATGTGTGGTCAGTGTGCCTTGCTACTGTGTGGTGGTGACATTTACCGATAGCAGTCCCTCGCTGTCTTTTTCTCTGTCACAGGGCTCTGCTGATACTGTCCAGACACGCACACACACACACACACCCCACTGCCCCGTGGTGCAGCAACTCTGCTACACCCAGGACCAGCGTGAGATACAGCATTAGATAAAATACTGACTCGTCTTGGTTGTCTATCTCTGTCTGTCTCCCATGATTCCTGAGCCATAGTCAGGCAGACGGGCGGATGGACAGACAGACAGAGGCATGATCAAACGCTTCCCAGCTCAGTCAGACATCTTGGTTTCTTCATTCTGTGGTCCCTTTGGTGCCAGACTGTAAGACTCGTCCTCTCTGTGTGTGGGTGTGTGTGTGTATGTGTGTGTTGTCTTTCAGATTTTTCTCATGCTGGTTAAGAGTGTGAATTTGGCATCAAATGCTGAGGACTGAGAAAAGGGCTGAACACACACATACATACACACACATATACACACACTCACAGTGTGAAAATAGAGTTCAAATACAAGTCAGCCCATGTGGCAGTGTTTTCACTTTTGCGTGTCAAGTCTGACCAAGCCCTCTCAACCACAGCAGCACAGCATCAGTGTACGTGTGTGTGTGTGTGTGTGTTTGCACGTTCGCGTGTTTTCATGCGTGCACTCGTTCATATTCGAAACACATACTTACCGGTAGTTAGCCTATTCAGCATTTCTCCAGGACTCGTGGTTTTTGTGTTGTTTAGTCTTTGTCTCTATTCTTTTTCATTTAGCTCTGAGCTCTTTCCCTCCTCAATGACTGTTTTCATGTTTCTCCGTTGGTCTGTGTGTCTGTTTGGCCCGGGTTAAACTTCCAGAAACGTCCAAAAGTCTCCCTGGTGCTGCTTTTTTGTCACCGGGGAGTCTTGAGGTATGGGTGAGTGGAGAGACGTGGGAAACAGGAGGAAGGAGGGGAGGAAAGAGAGGAGGAAAGAGAAGAAGGAGGAAATCCCTATTCCGTCTGCAAGCTGGGAGTGGGTCCTTGTGGAAAAGTGTGTGTGTGTGTGCACTGCGGTGGCACAGTTGTGGCAACTCCTCTCTGGTTTTCGCACGTACCAGACTGTTGGCATGCAGCCTCAGAGACAGAGAGAGTAGCGAGGAAATGTGAGAAAAGGAGGAGTATGAGGCATTCGGAGATGAAGGGAGGCTAGAAAAAGGGGTCATGGAGGAAATGAGGGATGGTGAGATTAACCAAGATTCATTTCACAAATGAATGAATAGGGGGGGAGGGAATTGAGAAGGAGAACAAGAAAAATGAAAGATTCCAGCTACTAAATGCCACTAAAACACTGTAACTGTATTAGGCAGCTCCCAGGTGTGAATGTGAAGCAAGGCAATGCTAAAAAAAAAGGATGCACGTTTAATAAAACCCTTTCCAAAATAAATAAAAAGCAGTAGTAGTTGTAGTAGATGTAGTTAGCTTCATGTGGACAGTGGAAATACACTGAATGTACACAATATTAGAGACATCTTCCTGATATTGAGCTGCAGCCCCTTTTGCACAATCCACTTCTCAATTGTCTATAAAAATCCTTCTCCAACTCCTCTGCTTTCCTTTATCTACGTCTCCTCCTTTGTGACTGGTATAGGTTTAATAAGGGAAATCAATAAGGGATAATGGCTTTTACCTGATCAGTGTACTTCATGAAAAGAGTTGTCCCTAATATTTTATATACTCAGTGTAGGTGAAAGAAATTTAGGAGTGTTTTTTCAGCCAGGGAATAGCTTCTCTCCTGCTCATTTTTTCATTTCATCCCATCTCTCCTTCTCTTTCCACTTTGCCTCCCTCTTTATTCTCTCTTTCCCTGTGTCCTCTACCTTTTCCACTCTAATATTTGAATCTTTTCTATCATCAGTCTACCTTGCTCTCTTACCAGGACCCCATTATTCATCTTTCCCTATTTGTTGCAACTCTTTCCTTTTCCTTTTTCCCTTTTCTTCTCTTCCATTGTAAAGTTGAATTCTTCTCCCTGTCCACACTCTTGACCGTTAACCATCCACCAACCTCTGTGTCAGAGACACATTTTCCCAGCATCCTGTGGGTGATGGCGCTGTCATCTACATCCTGTTCCATCCTGTTCCATTTCCTGTCCCTGTCCCTGTCCTCCCCCGCACCCTAGGCCCTAGACCATACACTCAGAGAGCAGAGGAAACGCTCTTATTCTGACAGCTGTCTCATCCAATCGGCTCCCTGCGATCGTTCCCTGGTCCCGGGCGGCGTCACCGGCCTCAGGATGTGACACGTCTCTCACCGCTGTTTCCTGCTGGATTGGAAAAAGTAGAACAGTAGTGATGAATTGGCTTGGGGAAAGGGATAGGCAAAAGGTTTCCGGATGCTTTGCGAGTTATGATTAAGGGAAACAATGTTAGGACCGGTGCTGGCAGTTATTCACACGCTATAAACCATAATTACCTCCTTTTCACTGACTTAAAATACAGGTCAGGGTTGTTTTTATGCAGAGAGACTACCTTCAAATGGTGTGTACAGGACACATGTGGTTGCAAGACACAACCCAGTCCTAGTCTATCTCACTCTTATTAAATCAAGCCTGTTTCTCCAACCATTTCTTGTTGAGTGGGACATTTTAGCGTTGCTTCTGAGTCTGAGTGGTGTTTGTGAAAGCCCTCCGTAATCACATCAGACGGAGAGAGCTCTTTGTCCGCTTGACCAGGGGAGAAGAGAGGAGAGAGAGAGAGAGAGGGAGAAGAGAAAATGGTGGCGAGAGAGGAGATGGAAGAAAGCTGGGGAGAGTTGGAAAAGATCCAGAAGGAGAGAAGGAGGGAAGGTGGTGAAGGGAGGATGGGAGGCTTGATGCAAAAGACATGAGGGTGGTGTGAAGAAAAAGTATGGAAGAGGTTACATTTGGTGAGTTGGAGGAGGAGGAGTTGGAGAGAGCTATCATTTTAGCAGCATATGCTCCTAAAAAATGTGCATAAGTGCAGTGCAGTGCATAAAAATCCTGAAAAAGGTGCACATATGAAAGAGGTGGGCATTTTAAATGATTTTCACTCTAAATTTCTTTGGTGTGCTTGTACATTTTACAGTTCCAGAACATGTTGTCCTCTTTGGAAACAATGTCACCGTTCTCTCACATCACACCACCAAAACCTGCCCATTCTTTAGCCGCGATTGCTCAGCAGCTTAGCCCCACAAAGAACCTATTTCAAAAGTGTGTGTGTGAGTGTGTGCTTGCGCTTGCCTGTGTGTGCGCTGATGACCCCCGACTTGATAATTGAAAAGGGCCTAAGGACCCGTTTGAGGAGAGTACGGGCCGCGCTCCATCGCCCCGGCAACAGCAGCCCCTGGCAGATAGCAACCGCATCACCGTAGCAACCTTGGGGTTTGGGGGTCACCGGTTAGGGGCCCCCGTCAATACCTCACTCCCCCTTCACACACGCCCCTCTCTCTGTCTCTTTGTGACAGGTTTTTGATTGGTCAACGTGTGTGTGGGCTCTGCACGCGTGCAGTGAGGCGGTGCAGAGGTTGCCAAGTGTGGAGGGATGTGAGTGTGTGAGTGTGTGTTAGCATCAGTGGCGGTGTATTAGTGTGTGCGTGTATAGTCTGTGTCTTTAAACTATTGTCGGTAATGCCATGGTTTGTATGGTGTGGTGTTGGGGCCAAACTTTGTACCATGTTTGCAGCAGTGTAGTGATCAGACAAAGCCATGCCAGTTAAGGGGATTAGGATTTGGAGCCGGAAGCACAGGCGGAACCCCTATGCAGGTAGGTATGTTTGTTTGTCTGTGTTTTTTGGTGTGGATGTGCGTCTAGGCAAGTTATTCATTTGTATACGCACGTTCACAACTTCACAGCTTTAGCAGAGAAACCAGTCCTGGCAGCGTTTTTAATGTTTAAAAATGAACACATCTTCAAGAGTGTGAGATCGAGATGGCGTGAATCAGAGGAAGGAATAAAAGAGTTCAGGGTGAGAGAGAGAGAGAGAGAGTAAAAATAGAGAGATAAATGTGTGAACACTGTGAATTGGAGAAAGACAGAGGAGAGAGAGTGTGTGAGAGACAGAGAGAGATACAAGGCTTTTGGTAATCAGCACTTAGTGCAGTGTAGGCTGTGGGTTTGCTTGCTTTGTTCAGGCTGTTGGTTTGTGGTGGTGGTGGTGTGGTGAAGACCAGTGGGAGCCTGGATATTGGGACAGTATTGAATGGTGGTAATAAGAGTGAATGGAATTTGATGGAGACACAGACAGAGACACACCTGTCACTGCAGGTAAAGGTGTTTTATTTTTTTAGGTCTCTGATTCACATTTTATTATTGTACTGATAAATAATGAATTTTTGTAACAGATGGAATGACTTTAAAACTGTCCTTCGACTCATCATTTGCTTTGACTTTGCCAACTTTTGAGTTGTGAAAACCTGGCTTGATATTTGTCACAAACTGTGTGTGTAGCGAGATGCTGTGTTGTTGTGAGCGGTAGTGATAGTCTTGAGCTTGGCTGGACAGATGGAGAAATCGTGACGTTCTGGTGGACATACCCTATACTAACCCTATACAACCGGGTGAAAATGAATGTCTCCTTTTGTCAGAGTTTCCTAATGTTTAATTGTCATCAGGTGTAGCCTGCAGCCCAGTCCGGACAGGATTAGTACTACAGCACAATACAGGCACTACAGGACAATGTGGACCGTACAATGCCTGATTTGAATGAACAATCTGCAGGGGATGAATGCATTATTAACTGCTGAGGAGTCTCACTTTTCAACACACAAAAAAAAAATCAAAACTCATGTGGAGCTTGCCTTGTTTGCAAGTATAACCAGAAAGAATTGTAGGTATGGGAAATGGTGTTTTATTTATGTATTCAGTTATTCATTACTTTGCAATATTAGTATTTTACGAAAAAAAGGCACCGGCATGCGTACATGAGTTAAAAACAAAGCTTTGACATGGTGGAAAACAAATGATTGATACATTTTCTTTTGGTGGACTCGTATAGTTTAGGTCCATGCAGGCCTTTTTACAGAGTTCACAGAAGAATATTGACTGTCTATCACCCTTTGTGTAGCGGAGGAGGAGAGCAGATTTGAATGATCTGAACAAGACAGCATGCTCTCCCTTTCTCTCCCTCTCTTACTCACTCTCCCTCTACCCAGTTGTACCCCCCCCCCCCCCCCCCCCCAACACACACACACTGCATACACTCATACGCATTCACACATGCATGCCACACCACACCACTAACCACATATCTGAGGTGTGACATAGCTTATTAGCAGTGCTACAGTAGTATTCATCAACACATTTCTCTCTCTCCCTCACACACACATCACACTCTTCCTTTTTGTTCCTTTTTTTTACCCCATGTCACTCTAGCCCCTCAAATTCTTAGTTTCCTTGCTCCTTGATCTCTTCTTTTCATTTATCTTCTATTATGTTATCTTTATGTCCCTTATAGAAAGAGGTTGAATTGCATAAATTCGAATTGGTCAACCTCATATTCAACTGTTGAATTTAAAGAATGTTTTTGTTGTTGTTGTTTTTAAATAAATTAATTCAAAAATTGAATTTGTAAAGCGCAGTTTGAAATTGAACGCAATGGCTTGAAATTGAATGTGATTATTGCTGAATTTAACTTAACCTCTAATTTCAAATTCGGTTTTCTCAATTCAAATTGAACTGGACTTGGACTTGGGAAAATTAGCAAAGATTCAATCTAACAACATTTTAATCCTACAGTGGGTGTACTGGTAATACTACTAGTTTTACTTGTCTTGCTTCTGTACTTTAACTATCCACTGAAAAACTGGAAACCACTTCAGAGCGCGTGTGTCTGGAATTGGCTACAGTAGCTAGTGAAAACGAGAAGTAGTAGTACCAGTACACTCTCTGGTGCTTGCTTTTCCTGAGACCCCGGTGTGACTCAGAGAGCACATTCTGAATTGCGAATTGCGAGTTTGAAATTCATTTTTTAAATTCAACAGTTCAGGATGAGCATGACAAATTCAAATTTATGCAATTCAAATACAGTTTCTGCTGGCACTAATCTCTTTCCTTTATCTTTTTATCAGTTTGACTCTCATCTCTGTCACTTTGCCATTTTACCTCCCTCCCACTGACCCTTCATGCCCTCCCTCTCTCTCTATCTCTCTCTCTCCCTGCCTCCCTCTCTTTCTCTCTCTCTCCCTCCCTCTCTCTCTTCCTCTTCACATCAGTGTTAATGGCAGTGCTGAGTGCCTAGTCATATGTGTGTCTGGAAGAGTGCATTTCTTGACGAACACACATACTACTACCTTACCTTTTTTCCCTCTCTCTCACACTTTCTCTCTCTCTCTCTCTGTCACCCAGTTTGCGTTAATGTTCTTCACTGTTGTAGCTGTCATCGCGGTGTAGCTTTCAAGTAGTATTAGAAATCATTGCAGGTTTATAAAGACCACGTGTGCACACGTGCATGTACACACGCGCACACACAAACCCACATGCAGTCTAATGTGACCAACACAAAACTGCAATACCATCTTGTCTCTCGCTGCCAGTAAATGGACATTTCCTCTTTCTCCCAGGACATTCATCACTGGACACTTAGCTGTCTGACTAAAGGTTTTCTCTCCTACTTTCACTGCAGTGCCTAGACAACACTTGATAAACTTATGACCCGTTTTCAGATTCAAGCTTCTTATCAAATCATTGGATAATTAAATTGGATAATTACAGCAGACTTGTCCCCAGGTGATTGTGTACTGCGTGTGAACGTTGAACATCACACAAAACAATCCTAGCAGCTCTCTAACGGAGGGTTTTACAGCTACAGCACATCCACTCTAGACTTGTTTCTGGTGAGAAGTGGATAACGTCGACATGCGTAGTGTAGCCTATAGCATAGCTACTTGGCTCCTGATCAAAGCAGGAAACTATCATTATCAAAGGCCACTGTGGCCAGTAAATTCCAAAATTCATGAGACACTTTCACTATTTGAAGGCTGGTCCTGTAGCTCAAAAGACAGGACATGTGACTAACACTTTCAGGGTGAGGGGTTCGAAGCCCTATTCATGCTGAAAATGTATACAGTGTATATATCATGGTGCGGGGAGGTGCTTTGATTAAAAATGTCCACCAAACGGTATATGCGAGGCAACTAGATATGTGGAATATAATAAGATCTCCAAAAGTGAAACAAACTTGCCAGACACAATCAAAAAATTACCAGCATTTGGCTAGTGTTTGGTGTCAATTTCCCACCCTTCTCCTGACCTTAGCTCTCTGTGGACAAAGTAGTGGATTGGTGATGGCATAATGTCTGAGGAAATGTTGGCTATGTGGCAAATCTGGAGTCCGTTTCTTTCTGCTCAAGCGCTCTTTAAAAGTTTCCCCAGGGTTCAGATTGTTTGACTGGAGTAGAAGTATTGTGTGAACTTCACATTCCAGCGCTGTAACTGTTGCTCTCCTCTTCTCTCCACATGGCTGCGGTCTGGGACGTGACCTCCACCTGACTTCTATCCAACCCCTCTATGACCCTGCCTGCACAACTCAACAGGTAAGTGCTTTTTATTTGACACACTCTTGGCCCCGTGTGACTATTTTCCACTGATTTACAACAGAACACAGGTTTATCACAATGCTTTTGGGAAAAAGCCCAGATGTTATTGTAATACTAGTTACTCTTCACTTGCTCGCACTCCCTTTTGCGGCCACCTGTGCCCTTGTCTCACTACTGTATGTTGCAGTTTACAGTTTGACCTCCTCAGCTATAGTCATGGTGGCTGACGGACCCGGAAGTCAAACTCAATTCCTGAATTTCAGGGTGGAAAGATGGGCCTTAACCTCTCAGTGGGCACCCATGATTTATGAACTTGTTATATACCCAGGTGATACCCAGGGAGCTGGGGTGTGTGTGCAGGAATGTTGTTGAATGAGGGGAACCGTGTTTGTGGAGTAGGTAAATTTTGTTTGACAGTGTGAATGGCTCGAGGGATGCGCTTCTAACGTGGGAACAGAGGGTGAAATAGCGCTTGTTGTGTCAGATCATTAACCTCAATGTTTTGTCAATGCTACACCACAGAGCCCACAGGCACCGTCCCCGCTCTCTCTCTCTAACACACACACCCACACACACACACACACACACTTACGCATTTATGCACATGCAATTCATACAAGCTCATACACATTCACTTGCACACTTAGAGCTCCTTTGATTTCCACCCACAGAAACTAGAATTCCTCCATAACTTTCGCCTCAAAGCCTTTTCACACTGCAGCGCTGACTGCACACACACCACTGTGACCCACAGCAGTCCTATTCACACTGGTCCTCTCTCTCTAGCACACGACCTGCAGCTACAGCTGACTAGTCCAACCAGGCCAACTCAGTTCATACTAGGGCTGCAGCTATCGATTATTTTAGTAATCGAGTATTCTACCGATTATTCCATCGATTAATCGAGTAATCGGATAATCCGCACGAAGCTGTCCATACGACACTGTGATTTACTGAAAACGAGGTGAAATAATAATTATTATTGATATTTATTACTAGGCCTAAATATCATACAAGTTCATAAGACTGGCTAATGTACATTTATTTACTATGTTGAAGGGTTGCCCTACACCTGCTGACCCTACTCACTGCAATCAAACTAAACTGAATATACCTGCTGTATTGGACTGGTGCATTTTAGGCTCCAATTGCTACTTACACCACCTGATATTTTGCTTTCTGGGGTATTTTATGCATCACTGTGAGGGGAGTAGGTGTGTGTGTGTGTGTGTGTGTGTGTGTGTGTGTGTATGTGTGTGACTATCATAATAATAACATGAATGAAGCTCAGGCTTTCACAAATTGACTGCAGCATTTTATTTTCTGTGGTTATTTTCTTGAGCAAAACTTAGCTAACTTAGGGACATCATAACTAGCCACCATATTGATTTACGTTCTTAACTAGCCATTACATATAGCCATAATTAACGTGCATTCTTTACTAGCCTTCATCTCATCCCGTTTTAATATTAAGTGCTGACTCCGCCCACCCGGCCAGTTTCGGCGTACGCCGGTAGCAATTACAAGTGGACCCTATCCTACAGTCCCTGCTCTCAGCGGAGGGAGGGAGCTACGCTGTGTGTGGGAAGCGCTGTGACCGTCAGACCTCTCTGGATTAGACAAGCAAGTAGAGAAAACCGGCATCAGCCGAACCAATTTATTGCCAAATGCTTTGGGATTCAACACATTAACATTGCTTCCCATGGTCAGAAAAAGTCGGCAGATTTGTCGCTAGTCGCTTTTGAGAAATAAAGTCGCCAGGGGGGTCTGAAAAGTCGCTAAGTCTAGCGACAAAGTCGCCAAGTTGGCAACACTGGATCCGAAACTTTGGACACTTTCTGTCGTTTTCTCTGGCCTGTCTCTTCTCTTCGCCCCTCGCTATTTTCTCTCTCTTTCTCCAGCGCGTTGTGCAACAGTAATAATCATCCGTGCGAAACACTGAGTGTGTATATAGTTATATGGATTAAACGAAGCTTCGATGCAAAGAATTTGCATCGATGATTTTTAGTAATCGAGTTACTCGAGTTTCTCGAGGAATCGTTTCAGCCCTAGTTCATACATCTTTCTTTATCCTTTTCAGCATCACAAAATACCCTAGGCAGGGCAGGAGACTAACATCTTTTGCCCTCCAACCACAGTGTCTGGTTGATTCCAAAGTTTACATGCTTCTTTCACTATTTTCCCAAGCAAATTGATTTTTGAAAGAGAGGGAAACCTCCAAGTGATTGTTGGTTACCTGTAGATGAAAACACCAGCAAGAGCAGAAATTCACCCCGGGTTCCTATGCAGGTCTGAAAAAGTATGGCAAAAATGAGGTTTATCGCTTCCGGCTCTTGAAGAGTTTGGTTACTACACACAAAAGTTTGAGCATTTGACTGGTGCTAAAGCATCTGTATATTGATGATAGTGCATTGTATTGTTTTTGTAAATGACTGAGTGATTGAGTGAATGAGTGGTTTTGATTATATACATTGATTGATGTTACCAATTGCTTTGACTTTGTCATTTTTTAAGAAATGTTTGCGTTTCTGCTCCATGGATTTAAGTTTTCATTGGTAAGCCACCACTACAGTTCAGTTCAGTTCAGCTCAGTTTAAAATGGTTCAGTCCATTTCAGTTCAGTTTGGTTTGGTTGAGCAATGGGAAGCCGCCTGTGGAGTTTATCAAGAAGTGATTTAGGCTGAATGAGTCATGGAATATGTTATGATACTTTACTGAAACCCTGAAACTGGAGCAGACAGTATTTATGTCATCTGTTAAGAAACCACCTGGGTGACAAATACTGCGCATAAGTCTTTGTCTTCAATGGGAAAAAGGGAGAGATTCTATCAGAGATTTATATCTGCTGTGTGTGTGTGTGTGTGTGTGTACGTACTCATGCGTAGGTGTATATCTTGGATCGTATGGGTCCTCATGGGCTAACTTACCCCTGAAATGAGGTTATGTGTGTGTGTGTGTGTGTGTGTGTGTGTGTGTGCATGTGCGTAATGCAATGCTGTAGGCTACATTCCGACTTATCATCTCGGTGTCTCTACAGGTTATTAACTCTCATTATTTTCACCTCATTATGGCAGCCTTTGGGCGAGAAAGAGATGAATTCTCTCTCTCGCTCTTGCTCTCTCTCTCTCTCTCTCTCTCACTCTCACTCTCTCTCTATTGAGTAACACCTGCTTCATGTTAAATGATGCAGCAGGGATCGTGTGCACGGCAAACAATCAGCCAATCAATAATTTACAGTACGCAATTAAGATCCATTGATCACCATTTATTGTCCTCACAGTACCTGTGTAACATTACACCAAGTCAGGCCTCAAGGTTCCAGCCAGCCCTCTGTGTGTTTTGGACACTGTCATTGAACTTGTACTGTATTCAACTTGTTGCCTCTGCATGATTAGTAGCATGTGGCCTTGAAAGCCTCTTTCCTGAATTTGTAATCTATATTTGAAAATTGTAAATCATGAAGGGTTTGTCTCTGGAACATGGAAAAACAGCTTTAATAATCCACCACACCACAAAATATAGGTCAGCATATCTTTACTTAAGTGTTTCTCTCACAAATAAACCTCAAAAGACATGTAAACTCAAGTTAAACTGTTTCATACTTGTAGTTGTATCAAAAGCTCTGTGAGTGAGTATAAGACCGAAAAAAATAATTATTTGAATCTTATCAGCTTTCAGTAGTTGGCACCATACTGCAACTACAGACTGGTGCTTTAAAGATGGAGGGATGGTGTCGCTGTGTTGTCTAGACCAGTGGGAGGTGGAGTGACTGGCCTTGCTAACACAGTGCCAGAGTGCATGTCACATACAGATAACTATATTTACACTGTTGGCTCAACCAAGGCTCTACCCTCCACTTAGTTGTGTGAGTCAGTGTTGCAGTATGTTCTACTGACTTTATGACTGGACTTTTATTAAGGGTCTGGAGATTGTGAAGGCTACTGTTTGCCGTAATATACTCGTGAAAAAAATCTGTTGTCCAATTCTACGCATGCAATGGGACATGAAAGGGGAAGCCCTGTTAAATACTTTAAGAATTTCCCCACAGTTTCCCAAAGAATGTAAAGAGAGGCCTATCAAGGACTCCTTTTTTCTGCTGTCTTTCTCAGTCGTTTCTCTTCAAAATGCTTGCGGTTGTCTTAACCTCTGTTTTTATCAGCGGCTTAGGGGGATTTGGGTTGGTATGCTATTATGTCTGCGTGTTGCCAGTAGATGCATTTATTTCTCTGCTTCCTACGGGGGACCCGTGGTTCGTCTTCTGCTCTCAGAATTGTTTTTGGCAGGCACCAGTGGTTCTGGTGCAGCCAAACCTTAATACGACAGGGTTTTCCTTGGCTTTTAGAGAGCCTCCTGTGGTAACATCACTGGGGTGGTGGGTTTTGCGTGAGGTTGGACTATTGAAGACTGCCCAACGTTATGATCATGCTTAATCCATAATGGATTTATATTGCTCCAAAAGCATGTGTATAGTTCTACACCAGGATACCATGGCTCAAACATACTGAGGTGAAGCTGATAAGATGGAGTAATTAATTTTAGTATTTCAACATGAATTCTCATTGTAACTTTGATTCACTGATGAAATGCTTTCATCCTGAAAACATCACAGCGAGCTTGCAACAAGCAATATTTGGTTTAGGTTACACATCCATAATCAAGGCATAGCTAGAATATATCCAGTACATGTAGCACCTGCATAGGAACATGATGCATCAGTGGATTCTCTCATGTGAAATGAATGAACTTCTATAGGAGAGCAACATATTTAATACATTAAAAGTGATCGACCGATAAGAGCAGACAGGTACCTTTAGGAAACAAACGTGCCAGTGCTTTCTAGCTGCTGTTAACACCAAAGTGATGTGGTAGCACAATGGTGTCATAACCAAGAAAATCGCTGAACAAAATATTTAATTAATGTCACTACAATTAGAAAATCACCAAGCTGCTTCCGGGTATGTGGATGTACACCAGCCTCAAGTTGGTTGATGCTTGTGTGACTGTACTGCATGGTGCATGAGCGCACACTGTATTTCCCTTATGCAAAACTCTTAGGGCTCTGTGCGGCCTAAAGAGTCATACCGTAAAGTAGTGTACATTGCAAAAAGCGTTATATAATACCTATAGTAGGCATAGGCTACATTTCACTTTTTCATTTTTGTGGGCAAAACAAAATCCTTGTTCAGCTAAGAATTTAATATGTATGCAAAACCCTGACGCCGGTGCTGTTAAAATGTGTGTGAGATGTGGAGATTGAGCACCAGAGGTTATGTTCACAGACCAGGGATCAGTTTTCAATGCTGGCAGCAGGCCAATGCAGAGCTGTGGCCCAAAGTGGACTTTTGCCTTATGACTGGTAGTCCTTTGTTGTCTGAGTACTACAGGAGCCGGTCACTTGACTGGGTTTAAAATGTGCATGGATGGACACACACTCCAGTCATGTGCATGAAGACTGGTCACACACAGACACACATATATGTGTACACACATGCATGTGCAAACACAAACACATGTACACACAGACACACACACGGACACCTGCACAGACACATGCATGCCCACAGACAGGAATGAAGACTGGCCATACGCAGAGGCACAAACACACACACGCACGCACACACACACACACACACACACACACACTTAGAGGGAAAATCCCCTCTGATTCGGTGCACTGTGGGTGGGTGGGCAGGGCCAGTGGCCTTTGGCTTTGAGTCTGAGGTGGGCTGAGAGTTTGTGTTCCACCCCCTCAACATTGGAGACACAAAGAAAGGCTATGTTTGAGAAAAGAGAGAAGGCACGATAAGAACAGGAGGAGGAGAGGGAGAGGGGTCCAGAAAGAGGGCACTAGATAGAGAGAGAGAGAGAGAGAGAGGGTTAGGGAGAAATGTTGAAACAATGACTTCTGGGGTGCGTTGGTGAGCTCTCAGATGGACAGAACAAAGGAGAACAGGTTTAAAAAGTAGGGGAGATGATCCTGAGAGAGAGTCGAGACAAAGAAATGTAGAGAGATGGAAAAAGACAGATGGGGAGAAGGAAAGAAGTAATGGAGGGTGGCCAGATGGAACTCTCCACTCAAACTTCTGACAGCCTGTGGGAGGAATGTCTATGGGGATGTCTATTTTTGATAGGGGTGTGTGTGTGTGTAAGTGTGTGTGGGGTACGTGTGTGTGTTTTGACAGGCTTGTCGCATTATATAGTTAATGATAGCGTAACAAATATGAACTCTGTCTTTGTTTATATTACTCTGTGTGGGTGTGTTCTACTCAGAAGGTCTATTTAGAGTTGTGTGTGATCTATTGTGTGTGTGTGTGTGTGCGTGCGTGCTTCCCATTACACCCATGGTTTCGCTGTAATGTGCCTTGAAACCCCAGTGTGTAACGGCTGCAAGTCAGTGCTGCCAGCTGGTCTGCTCCGCAATTTGGCTGATCTGGATTCAGCTCTAAATCCATCGCTAACGGGACAACTTGCTTTAGCAAGCTGTTCTTGGATCAGGAGTAAGGAAGGTAAGCCAGCAGGGAAAGAGGTTATAGACAAGGATCTGTGTGTGTGTGTGTGTGTGTGTGTGTGTGTGCGTGTCGTACTGAGTTTAAGCTGGTCTCAGTCCAGCATTTAAAGGAGGTTAGTGCAGCGTTGATGTAGTGCGGTGCCAGGGATTACTGCACTGGGATCAGTCGCTATGAGCCAGGATAAGAGGGATGAGCTCAGAATAACGAAAAACTGTGTGTGTGTGTGTGTGTGTGCGTGTGTGTCTCAGACAGCTCACAGCTGTAGAGGGCAGAACGCCAGCCCCAAAGTCAGCCTCCTATTGTCACAGTAACGGTCGGCCTGCCGTCTGCTTAATCAACATAATTATCTCTCTCTCTCTCTCTCTCTCTCTCTCTCTCTCTCTCTCTCTCTCTCTCTCTCTCTCTGTCTTTCTCCCACTGTCTGTCTTTCTCTCTCGCTCTCTCTCTCCCTCTCTCTCTCTCTCTTTCTTTTTCTCTTTCCCTCTCTGTCACTTTCTCTGTTTCTGGATCTGTCACTTTGTCTATTTTTCTCTCTCCCCTTCTCTCTCTCTCCTTTTCTCTCTCACTCTCTCTCTCTCTCTCCCTTTCTGTCATCTCTATCATTTTAGTTTTATGTAGTTTTATGTCTTGTTTTATCCCTCCACCTCTCTCTCCTCGCCTCTAAATCAGTGTTAATGGCAGTGCTGAGTGTTTCTGGAAGAGGTGGGGATAGAGAGTGGGTTCTGGTGGAACACACACATATACATACACACACACACACACATGCACACACACACAAGCACGATGGGTAAGACCGTTTGAGGGCCACACACACACACACTCACACACCCACAAATGTGTACACACACAGATACATGTTGTACTCCGCGGCTGCTGCTACTGCTATTTCACACATCCTGGCTTTTATTGCAGTTTCCCCTCACTCTGCTCCACTTGTGCGCTCGTTAAAATGTTTTTTATATGTAAACACATGGCGTATTAACACTGACACCTCACAACACTCTTTAAACTTTAACACGCTGAGTAAAAAAAAAAGTTTGCTTTCATCCTTTTTTTTTTTTTTATTCACACCTCTCTATGCCTGCTTCATCTTTTTATTTATTTTTCTGTTTCTCCTTTGTTTCTCAGGCTCTTTCTCATTTTGTTTTTTTCTTATAATCCTATTCAGGCACGTGCGCACACACACACACACACACACACACACACACACACACACACAGGGAGAGAGAAAGAGGCTTCTGCAGACAGCGGCACCTGTAGTAACCAGTCTCCATGGGGCTTGGTGGGCAGGTTGCCAGATTGGGCTCCTGGTGGGTTGCCAGATTGGCTGTCAGCAGATGAGTTGAACGTTGCCTTTGCCTCTGTCTGTTTCCTCCCCCTTTAGATTCCACTGGACTCTCCCTTGGGAGTAACACACCATTGTAATAAACAAGAATGCAAAATGTTCGATAAATGTTTTTTTTAATTGGAAATAAAATGTTATTCTTTCACCTAGCAACATAGTTCTTCAACAGTAGCTGAACAAAGTGGTTGCTAAGCATCAGCCATGGTAATTAGTGGTATGAGTGGTGTCTTTTGGTTTTCATAATAATTTTTAAATGTTATGTGGTCAGAGGTGTGCACTTTTTGGGTATTTTACAACAGCTTTAAATATGGCTCAGCCAATCACAGCTGAGGACTATCCTTTTTATAAAATGGCATTCAGTCTCCCAAGGATGAAAATATAATATACATATATGGAATATACACAGTCCCTACACATGAATGCACATACAACCACAAAACAGGTTATAGCACACACTTGAGAGATTAATAGCAACCAGAATACTGTATTTGGACGTTGAACACTGAATGGTAAGACAGCAGGTCCTCAGACATAAAGGATGATGATGGCTTAGCAGCTCCTAACAGATTTTCTTCAGCGCTGGCTCTGGTGGTGAAACGCTGTGGGAGGTCGCTGTTGAATAGACACACGTGTGTTTCCCCAGCAGTCCAGCGAGCGGAGAAATAGCTCGGCTTTCTGTTTTCACAGCTCCACACAAGGAAATGACACAGCATAAAGTATACAGGCATAGCTACACACACATGCAGTCATATATTTGCAGGCACACACACACACACACACACACACCTGCATATCTGCAGGATGTGAACTTTGTTTAATATCAAAACATGGAAACTCATCTCTGAAGGCTTGAGTCAAGGTCATAGAGTTTAGTGTGTGCATCTGTATTTGTGTGTGTCTGTGTGTATCTGCAAGTGTGTGTGTGTGTGTGTGTACGTGTGCATGGGTGTGTGTACAGTATTTGTGCTTGGGTTGTGCATGTGTGTATGTGCATGTGTGGTAAAATTGAACATTCTTGTCCTGACTGGTGCTTCCCCTCCAACAGATGCCTGTCAAACTGCTGTTTCTGCAAAACAGCTTGGAAAACACACTTACATCACGTGTGCACACCTGCTGTAGCTACTGAGCGCTCTGCTACCTGTGTGATTTAAAAACCGGTTCAGCCACTCAGAATTACACAAGCTAACTAAACACTGTAGCAATGAAAGCTATGCTGCGCAATTGCCATTGAGTCCTTGTGTGCGTGTGTGTGTGTGTGTGTGTGTGCGTGTGTGTGTGCGTGTGCTACCATCTGTATTCTTTGTGTTGAGAGGTGTGACAGGGCTCTCCCTCTCTGACTCAAAGATAAAATACACACATTAAGAAAGTACACAGGTTGGACGTTCACATCATTCTGTCTCAAAAAAGCTGCTCAAATCTATAGTCAAATCTATCTAGTCTATCTAATCTATTATAAGTCAAATCTATATTGAATGCATTTCAACATCATTTCCTGTTTGCTTGCTCTAACTGGTTTACAAACAAACCAGAAATTTAAGATTAAAAACCAAGACAACGCTCTAGAATACGGTCTACCTTTAGGAGTTAAAGGTCAGTTTCTTTATAATAGCTGAGTCTTTCTTTAAAGCAGAACATCTCTCAGTTTGTGAATTCAGACCAGAATTCAGTGAGTAAGGTGTAGTCCAGACTCAGCATCTGTGAACGTTAACAACTCTCTCCCAAAGCCAGTGATCAAGTGATGAAAGACCAGTGATCCAAAACCAGACCAGGAAACGTAACTTTTTCATCCACCACACTGGTCGCTGGTTTCCCCTAGTTCACCCACTAATTTGAAACTTTTTTTTAGATTGGAAAATAACCTCCAATCAATTGTTGTTCATCTAAGTGGCTGCTGCAGTGGATAAACAAGCTAAATTCACCAGTATTTGGCTGGTGGCTGAAGGTTGTCTTCCCACCCTGACACGTCTCTCATCTGGGGTGTCATCAAGAGATATCCTGCAGTTGCTCCATAGACAATGAACGGGAAGCTGACTTCGCGGACATTGTCTGTCTGTGCGCACACAGTGTGTTATTTGCGTGATGATATGCAGTTTATCCTCTCAAATTAGTTGTTTTTCTCAGTCAGGATGAATCACTTCACTCCTCAATACCTGTACTATCAAACTTCATCACGGTGGAAAGCACTTGAGAAAATCATTTTCTACAAATCATGTGTGTACTTTACAGTGTATAAAGAAACTAAAAGTAGCATAATTGTGAATATTTAACCTTAACTATAAATCTTCACACCTTAGCTGCAGATTTTCACACATCTCCCGCAATCCAAAACTGTACAGAATCTGTATGTGTTTTTAGAAATTCCATATTCTGCATGAAAAGGTATGGAAGCGTAACTTAAATTTGTATACACTCCACTCGCTCATCTGGCCTCAGGTCTGTTGGCCTAGCTGCTGCACTCAGGCATGACTGATCAGGAATGTACTGATCCGACCGCACCCTCTCTCCCCTTCAACCACTGGACACAGACCTCCTGGGTGTGTGTGTGTGAGTGTGTGTGTGTGTGTGTGTGTGTGTGTGAAAGCCCTGCTCAGATTACCGGAGTTCATTTGTCTTGTAAACTATAGCGCCACTCCTTTCTCAAACTCTTATTCCTTTCACGCAATGGTATCACTTCATTCCTCTCTTTTCCTTACTTGCTCTCTCTCTCTCCCTCCCTCCCTCCCTCTCTCTCTCATTCCTTTCCTCCTCTCTTTTTTGCTCTCTTTCTCTCTTTTTTCTCTCTCTCTTTCTGTCTCCCTCGCTCTCTTTGGTCAGGCAGACTAACAGAGATGAGGCCTCTCACCTCATAAATCCACAGCAGGGAGAACAGGGGGAGTCTTCCACATGAACTGTACACACACATCATACACACACACACACACACACACACCGAGAGGGGAGCGTTCTCCACCCTTCAAGCTGGACTCGGCTGTTTCACAGATGTGGCACACACACACACACACACTTTGCCTGAATACAGATGCTGAAGAGCGTCTAAAGTTACTGAGTTGGTTTACCATTTTTCTCTGCTTGGTGAATGTGTATTTGCTCATATACTGTGTGTGTGTGTGTGTGTGTGTGTGTGTGTGTGTGTGTGTGTGTGTGTGTGTGTGTGTCTGCTTGACTGACTTTAAATGCCATTCTCTCAGTGGACACTAAAATCAACAATCTCTGGACTGGCACACACGTGTACACACACACACACACACACACATACATATACACACAGTGTGACTTATAGCTAGTGCTTATTGAGAGCTTGGAGTCAGCTGCTGCCAGGGTTCAGGGGTAAGAGGTCAAAGGTCAGCACCTGCTTCACCTTTCCCTTTGTCTCGGTGGATAAACTGCACTCACACATCCCTCTTACACACACACACACACACACACACAAAAGGGGCGCCAGAGAATGGTTCTCTTAGCTAAGCCGGCAGCTTTTACTGCAGAATAACGGAATTAAGAACAAACACACACACATACGCATACACACACACACACACACACGCAGCTTTCTGTTGGAATAATAGTTGTTGGAATAATGGAGCACGTGGCCAGAGGAATGAGGGGATTTGTCTTCTAACCAGTGTGAATAGACAAGGGTTGACTCCGGGTTTGGACTGGCTTAGTTCCTGTCTAACAAGTCCACAGGACCCCCGTGTGTGTGTGTGTGTGTGTGTGTGCGCGTGTGTGTCCTTACAAGGGGCAGTTCCACGGGGGCCAAATATAGGCCTTGACTGTTTGAGATAGCAGCGTTTATCCTTGACTAACGATTACTATCTCTGCACACACACATGCATAAACATGTAAACATACTGTATTCCCCTCAGGCTGTGAGATAGTGTTGTTTATTGACTGTAGTCCAAAGTGCTGCGCAAAAACATACACACACACACACATACTTTTCCAGCCCATTTAACCGTATGGTTATGACCCAAGGCTACACTGACCAGCAGAACTGACAAGACTTTGCTTCTTAGAGGAGAAACTCATTTCAGTGTGTTAGTCCCACCTTGTGGTTGGAAACAGTAATTACATGTTAACAGACAACTGTTGAATGGTAGAAGCAACTCTGTTGAATGATGTATTTTCTGTTATGACTGTTTACGTATCGTACCAACCATGTTACACTAAACCAGCCCTGATTAAAGGTCAAATACAGTGTCATGAAATAAGCTGCCACGTGTGCTGGCTCAAAAGTGGACACTTACAGGACAGGATTAATCAAGTGCTCTGCATGCTTGTATTGAAATGTATTTGCCTTGCCAAGTTTTTTTTCTACTACTACTAAGACTGCTGCTGCAGCTACTACTACTACTTTTAACATATAAATAAGGTAAACAATTGAGAAGCACATTGAAAAGAAAATATGGTTAGAAAAAAATCAAAACACATATGAAACAACACTAGATCAGTATCCGTGGCAGTGCCTTTCTTCCTCGGTAATTTCACTGTAGAGGATGTATAAGTCTAGGAATAATCATAATAACCTAGATCCTACAGACTTCGAGGCCCCGGGGGGGGGAATCAAGGGCCCACAGTAGCTCTCTCCCCCGCCACCAGAGGGCTGTTGCTGAGCTACCGGAGCTGGCCCTGCCCTGCCCCGCCCCCTGGAGGTCTGGGGTTGCTAGGCAGCTAACCTGATAGAGGGAGATTTTATACTGTGTGACTCACTTTTTCCTCATCGTCCTCATCTGTTATCATCTGGATCAGTCACTTATATTCTCTCTGTCTTTCTCCTTTTGTCATTTCCTCCTCCCTGGACTGCTGTTTGCTCATGTTCATGGTTGAGTTACAACAGAAATTTGTGGATGGATGTATTGTGCTTGTGTGTGTGTGTGTGTGTGTGTGTGTGTGTGTGTGTGTGTGTGTGTGTGTTTGTGTGTGTGTTTACATGCATTTAGCTCATCCATTGTACTGCGACCCCTCACACTCAACGATGATGATCTTGCGGTCAACCTCACCCCACCTTTCCAACCTCCCATCATTCTTAGTGGCAGTTTGAGTGCATCATACCGCCGTATGAGGTTGGCCTATGGACTCTAATGGCCCTATTGGGGCTCAGATGGCTAATTGACTGAGTTACCACACACACACACACACACACACATACACATACACATACACACACACTTGTGGTTAATGCTTGCCTTCTAGGTCATCAGGTCACACATCACAACATATGCAAGCACTACACATTCATACTATTACCCACTCAGACATTTGCACCCAGACACAATGCACACACCATACCATCTCTCTACACACACACACACTGACACAAACGTACCCCTGCATCAGAGCCTCCTGGGCATTACTGTCAGTGTGAATGACATATCAGCCTCATGGGAATCTATAGAGGTGGCCTGCAGTGACACAGAGTAACCCTGTCAATCACTCTTTTTTTTGCCACCTGGACTCAAGATAACACAATGCAATTTAATTTTGCTCTCACCCTGAGTATCACACACAGCTTCGTTAAGTATCCTGGTGCAGTCAATAGTGTCGGTGAGATGGACTGCAAGCTGTCAGTGTTTCTTGCATTACCACTGGACAGAGAATCAAATAGCTGAATTGTGCCTACTGTATAAAAACCCTTTTCAAAAAGTGTCATAGTCATAGAATTTCTGGGAAAGGTTGTTTTTAATACTGATAAATGGGATTCAGCAATGTGTCTTTTCAGCTATACTGCCTTGGTCCGAAACACAGTAAACATGTATGGCTTCTATAAGACTGATAGCGATTAGGAAGGATGCAGAACAACTTAAAGAGAATCTGAGGTGTGACTATATCCAGGGAGGCAGCAGCTTAGCTTTGCCCAGGTATATAACCAGGAACAGCAACTGTGGAGGAACATAATGGACCCTATTCACAAAATGGCCACATTCAGTAGTTTTCACACACATTACTGGAATAAGATAGATTGTCCATGTTTGATCCTTCGTATTTGTTTTGTTTTCTGTTCATTGCCTGGATCTCTGTTTTTGGTGTTTATTTATGTGTGTATGTATGTATGTTAAAAGTATTTTTTCCATTTCCTTCTTCCGTTGTAACAGTAAAAACTGCAAGTAATAATACATATTCAAATTGTTATTACTATCTTGTTCTGATTCCTCATCTGAGCCTTAGACTCAGCCCTCGTTCAGCCGGAATAAGATCTTTCTCACAGTTTGAGAGGAGGGAGGGACAGATGTGAAGGATGCAGCAAAAAGGCAACATGATTCTCTCTCTCCTCCATCTCTGTCAGCAAGGAGAGAGAGACGGAGAGGAATCAGGACGGCACTACGTAGGGAAGGATTTTGGAGACAGAACAATAAAGGCCGTGACAGAGAGAGAGAGAGAGAGAGATCTAAAGGACTTAAAGAGAGATAAACGTGGCAGTCAGACGTGCTGCCAGTGTAGGTGAAGGCTAAGCGCTTAGGTTCAATGCGAGGTCAGGGTTGACAGGGTTACAGGTCAAACAGGTCAGTTGCTGGAGGTGACAGCAGTAGATAAAGTCTTAACTGTTGTGGCAAGATAAGAATAAGATGCAGTGCAGTGCACACACACACTCACACACACACACACACACACACACACAGGAAGGCAATTTAATGATGTGATACCACATCAATTCAAAACTCTAAGTCTTTTTTATCGTGGGGGAAAACTGGAAATCTCTTTTTCTCTTTGACACTACCCTCACTCCCCTCAATTCTTGTTCTTCCTTCCATTTCTTGCAGCAGGCCTTGACTCAATATATGCCATGCTTTATTTTTCACTATGTGTGGGAGAGAATGTTAACGCTACATCAAACTTGGAGGGTTCCTGCACAGGTCTGGAAAGTCTGTAAAAGTATGGAAAATACATTTGGTTATTTCCAGTATGGAATAATATTATTTCTCAGTCCCAATACAAATATAAGTACACATTTTATGCTGACTTATTGTCATTTTGCATATAATAACGATGCTGCAGAATAATCTTCGATGAGGTCAAGTCATATTGCACAGCCATTATAGCACACATCATACTAAGCATTGACCAAAATCTTCAAATCTAGTCAAGAAATTATGGTCCAGAAAAAGTATGGAATTTGAAATGCAAAACATGTAGGAACCCTGAAATACCGGATCACTTGGTAAATTTGGCATATGGATGGTATTCCAGCTACAGTTGTGCTGTTGATACTGAAGTTGTTTGCAAGAGATGGTAGGAGTTTTAAAGCAACATAGAGCCTTTGATTACACAGGCATGTCCAACTGTGGAATGATGGAAAGAGGGAGAGGGAGGGAAACTGGGAAAAAGAGGAGTATAGTGCATGCTAATCTCTGTTTATTCGTCCAGAGCAGGCTCACCAAAACATTTAATTAAAATAGGAGGAAAAGATTATATTGTGTGCGATAAAGTGTAGTCCACATGCCCTTAAAATGAATGCTGGGAGGAACAGGGGAGAGGAGGGGAGTGTGGGAAAGACGAAAGAGGAGGAGAGGGACTATGTGTGTGTGTATGTATGTGTGTGTGTAGGCTGTCTAGGTAGTTTTTCCACTGCACAAGTACTGTGCTGTACCCGTACGGGATTGGTACTCTTTGGTTTTCTATTGTACTTTTGAACATATGGGACCCTGTCCACTGCCCAATGCATGCTGGGATAGGCTCCAGCCCCCCATGGCCCTGAATAGGAAGAAGCGGGTATAGAAAATGGATGGATGGATGGATGGATGGATGGATGGATGGATGGGACCCTGTCCAGATTGCACTTGTGACTATGGCAACAACAGAAACATAGCAGCCAGTGTCACTATAAACAAATGACATGGTGGACCCACTGGAGTCTTTTGTTTGAAATATTACATCAAAACACACTACCCATATTGACAGGTCTTTTTGGAGGAATAAAAACTGAAAGAGACTACTAAGGAAAGAAATTAAGATCGTTCTGCCCTTTCTCGTTGGCCCATAATGTGAATAGCGTGTGTATATCTTCAGTTCCCCGTTGTTGCAGTGTTTTGTCGTTGTTTTTCATTGTTTATTTTTCTCAACTTTCTCTCTGACTTTCCATTTTTGTTCCATTTGTTTACACCAGCTTGGAATTTAAAAGTGGCGGTTGTAACTGAGCGTCGACCCTGTGTGTTGCTCGTGCGCCGCTTGCATGATGACAACTATCCTGTCAGCAGCCTGCCAGTACTGAGCCATACAATGGAGTACAATACACACAATACTATGGAAAAACATACTGGACTGTGACAGCACGGCACGCTGGTGCAATGGAAAAAGCATATGTGTGTGTGTGTGTGTGTGTGTACACTTACGAGTGCATTTAGAAGTGTACAGTACACAAACACATTCCTATGTCAGATGTGTGTGTCTGTGTGTGTGTGTGTGTGTGTGTGTGTGTAAGGGAGAGAGGCCCTCCTTACCCCGTTGCAACCCTCCAGTCAAAATTCCAACACCTCCTGTAGGCTTGGGGTGCTTGGTATGTCTTCGAGCCAACACCCAATATAGAACACACACACACACACACACACACACACACACACACACACTCCAGCTCCCATATAACAGGTCCAGTAAATGTGGGGTGCTGTGGGGGTAATAAAAGCCTTCCGTTGTGGTGTTGCTGAACCCCTGTATTTAACTGGCTCTGTGAATGTGTTATTGCTGCGGTCGGTAGCTGTACTTACTGGGATTTGAGACTTGGCATGCGTTCATATAGGAGACAGCCAGTCTTTGTTGCTGAAAATACAATTGTTGACTAGTGGGTTCATTGTTGTACGCTGCTTGTGTGTGTTGGCTGTGTGTGCTTGTATGTGCATGCATCCAGGTAGGTTTGTTTATCTACTATTTTTACCCTATGTATCTTTCATGTGTGACACACGCATGCGCACACACATACACACAGCAGTGTGTGTTAAGGTCCGGTCGGTGTGTATCGATGTCAGGCGCTGCCCTGTGATGTCTGATTGAGTTACCGGGCAACCGGGCCTCTCTGATGTCATCACCTCCTGTGTGTCTCACGCCAATGGTGACACCATGCCAAGTCTGTGTGTGTGTGTGTGTATGTACGCGTGTGTGTTAGGCTATATTATGTATATTTATTTGCATGCACCAAGGTGAAGTTTATACGAGAGTGAATGCATTTGACAAGTGTTGTATACGAGAGTGTGATGTTTATATAACTTTTGATATATCATTGGATCAGCCTAGTGAGTTTCTCTTTGTTTTGGGTGAAATTATAGGATTTTGTTTCTCTGGGTTAGATATAGTATCTCCATAATCAGTGGGTTCAAAGGATTGTCTCAAACACTCCACGTTTTCTTCTGTACTTGGTGTTTTAGATGTTGCTTTCTACCAGCATTTTGCCAGTTGTCACAGGCTCACGAGTATCTGCTGTATAACTTTGTATTCTATGTTGTTTTCATCATACTGCTGTGTGAATCCAGCTTCCCCTCGGGACCCATAACCTTTCATCTAATCTGATTTCATATAATTAAGCTTCAGTATCTTAGTTAAGTCCTTCATTGTCTCTTCTCTTCTCTTCTCTTCTCTTCTCTTCTCTTCTCTTCTCTTCTCTTCTCACCTCTTCCCATGTGTGAGTGGAATGTCCCAAACCTACTGTGTGCCCTATATAGCCTATTTAAACAGCGCCATGTTTAGGGTCTGCACCGTTCCACTGCTAATCACCCCCATCTGTGTGTGATGGGGCGATCACATGTGGACATTTTGCTCTCACCAGTGTGACACCACTGAGCTGACCATACACACTCTCTTGATACTGTGTTTTGGTTGGAGCCTATGTTGCCTGGTGTTGCAATTCACTTTGCATTAGGTTATGGTTCAAATTACCGTAAATGTTAGTGCTCCACCTGTGCAGGAGCCAAGCCAAGGCATCAGCGTCTGTTCTCTTTAATGTTGTTTGCTACGCCATTGACTGTAACAGATATCAGATTGAACATATTGATTATTGTCACTGCTGTTGTTTTTCTGTGTGCAGTTTTAAGGGGATTTGTGGAGTGGAAGTGAGGTGGGGGTTGAAGCAGGAGTAATGCTAACCTCTTATGGTGACGTTTGACCTTCCACCTCCCTTATGGGACGAGGAGTACTAAAATGGCTTTTCTTCCCGGAAAGGGGAAATCAATAGACTAAGCCCATCCTATCTGCCTGTCTTTTTGACACTTTAGTAGAATTAGGGAGACAGGCATAATGTGGTGAACCCAGATGTGATTTAGAGCAAATGTATCCTGGGATCCTATATGGAGACTCACAGGTTTGATTGCTCTGGGCTGCAGGGCATCCAGTAGGATTTACCCTGCACCTGAGGTCCACTCATTCATAGAACACATCATTATTTTGTTGTATCCATTGTAGGGTTTCCTCCATGTTGGCCCGCTGGTGTAGGTTGAACACAGTTCATTTTTTTCACATCAAAGCCAGTTTTACTCCAGAAAAAGCCTCTAAAGATCTTGTCCCGTGTCACTTTATCCATTCATTTTTTCATCTCATCCCTCTGTCCATACTTTCATCTGTCCCTTTCTTCCTCGCTGATCCCTTCATCCCTGCACAGTAGAGCGCTACACTGGTTAATTATTAAAGGACTGTGGCCTTTGGTTTCATCAGTGTGGACAAAGGTCCACACACCCTGTGTATGTGTGTGTGATTGTGTGTATTTGCTTGTTTGTAGGTTAAGCTGGGACACAAGTAGCACGCAGAGGATGTGATTGTCCCTGTGTGTAAACAGCAAGTGCTGACACAGTAGATTTCCTCTGTATAGGGAAATGAAAAGGAGGCCAGGGACCTGTCAGAGGGCTGGGGGCTGTAGGTTTAGGTTTACACTAGATCCCAGCCATAGATCTGGGATCAGCTTTCAGTAGTGTACTGGATCCACAAATAGACAAAAAAAAAAGCCTAACTGACCTCGAATCAGTGAGACAATTGCAATCTAATTGCCTAGACTGAGTTTAATCAAGGTTGTGTGAGTGGAAATTAAGAAAGAAAGGGATTGACTAGTGATAAGGAGTTGCAACAACACACAACAAACACACACAATACTGGTTTATTGCCACACCTTGGTGGTCACACACTCCCTCTGCGGTTACACTTGGGTGGGAAAACTCGCTCTACCTCCCTAACACACTTCTGGCTCCCCATAAAGACTAACGTTTGTTTTTGTCCCTGAGGGCCTTGTTGTGCTATTTTAGCCTACTTAGCAGCTCCTAAGTACATACCTCAATATATGAGACAAAATAAAGTACATGTAGCATATTTCTAAAGAAATTTTGAAAACCCATAACCACTGCATTGCGTTTTATGATGTAAACCATCAATCTGTTACAATTTCCACAATTTCCTTTGTTTGAGAAGCAGAGGCAACAGCTAACCAGCTGTGATGAGAGCCTCCGCTTTGTGTTTATAATTTTTGAAAAGTGACGCATTCACTCTTGTTGTGTATACCCTGAACTTGGAATGCTTATTGTTTTGGAATGTTCATCACAGAAAACATGGGGGGGGGGGGGGGACTCATAAAAGGAGAAAAATATCACGTGACACCCACTTCAGCCTATGTTGTTCAGCCATGTATGTTCAGCAGCACCTCGGGGTGCTCTGTTAATTTTGTTGTTTAACCAATCCCTTCCAACGCCTCAGGTAGAACGAGGGATAATATTATCAGGGCGTCTGCATGTCTTGAAAAAGTCTTAACATGTCTTTAACATTGTATGCAAACTCAGTGCCTTAAAAGGTCTTAAGTAGAGGTCTTAAAAATGTTGTGGTTTCTTGGGGCGCTGTTTTATCTGGAGAGAATTCAGCCTGGCCACACAGACTTATGTCCTCATGGTCTACAGTTGTTTTCATTTTCACGTTTATTTTCAGCAAAATTGGTCTTTTATTTCATTCTAAGTGGCATTAAAGCACCCTTAAGCACTCTTCTTAATGAAAGACACCCTGGTTAGAGAATGCAGAATTAGGCCTATAGTATAGAGAGAGAGAGGGACTGGGGTGAATCTGTCTCTTCGTCTCACAAAGGGAAACACCTGAGGGACAAAGACAGAGAGGGATAACCAGGAGAGGAAACTGAGAGATAAGTGGGAAAAAAAAGAAGGTGTGAGAGAGAAAGGGAGGGAAAGAGAGAGGGAGGAGTGGTTGCCATGCCGGCAAGCGGATGGAGGGGAGGGGCAAAGATCAAGGATCACAGAGAAGAGCGAGAGGGAGGGAGTTAGGGAGGGAAGGGCCGGCTCGTGTTTCAGCACCGTGGCTACTAGGATTGGGTGTAATCCTAACCCTATACTCACACACACACAGATCGTCAACTCTTACACACTCGCACACTCTGGAGGACCGACCAAGACCGGAGCAGAGAGCGCAGGGAATCCTCGCCACACACACACTTTCTGTTCAAACTGTTTCAGCCTATCCGTGCGTCGCGCTGAGTGTGTGTGCAGCAGGTGAGGGCTACACTCCCTCCCTCCTTACCTTCCTGTTTTTTGCTCTATCAATTGCGCCGTTCAGCTGATAGGAGTTCCCGACGGTTGTCACCACTTGGATTCTTTTCACACCTTCAACCGGCTTTGCATGCCTCCTCCACCTATCCTATAACGACGACGCACCAGTATATCCAATTAAACGCCCACACACTTTGACATCGGAGAAGAAGTGAGGAAGAGGAGAAGTATGAAGAAAGAATGACTGACAGATTGGAAACGAATTGGATATAATTCTCTGGAAACCCTGTGCGGCGGCGGCGTCTTCGTCACTTGGCGTCTACACACACACATACCAATGACCGTCTTTATTTGGAACTTGTGTGACGTTTTCACATGCGAGTGTGTTTGTGCCAGCGTGTGAGTGTGCGTGAAACCTCATCAGCCTGGGAAGAGACCCAGGGAGGCTGAAACCTCGTAACCTGCTGGTCCGCAGCCCGGCGCTGAGACGGTGCGTGTCAGCTGGTCTGTGCAAACAACTGCAGATAACAACACTCAAAGGCACACGTGGCCGTGAACGTCTGTCGACTTGTTATGATTGAAAAGTAACCTAATGTGATTGGGAAACCCCTCTCTCACCCCCGCATGCACCCCAAGGAATATTACAGCCAACAGTGTGTGTGTGTGTGTGTGTGTGCACGTGTGTGTATGTCTGTGCTTGTGCCGGAGAGAGGCGGTGATTTTCCAGATCGCTGGATTGCCTAATTACCACTTTGGGATTGGGAATCACGCCCGGACTCTTTGAGCACAAAGGAAGAGAGGAAAGGAGTGGAGAGGAGATGATTTAGTTTGGCTTTTGGCTCATGATAGAGGGATGAAATGAAGGGGAGAGAGGCTGGAAGTTGAGACCGCCTGGGTCAGAGTCATGATCTGGAACTGTGCAACAAGAGGAGAAGAGAGGAGGACTATGATTAAACTTCCTCCTGGAACTGATTTGATACTGAACATGGAATCTGAGTAGTTTGGATTTAAGTCATTTTACTGCGTGTATATCTGGACTCTGATGCTCTATTCATAAACCTCTAGTCCTGCTCTTGTTGACATCAAAGTGAACATCTCGATTTCTGTGTTTTCTGCAAACCTAAGAATCTACATCTAAGGATTATTTTCTACCATTTACATAAAAAGCCAGAAGTCTTGGAGTTTACACTTTGATTTAAAGAGCGGTTTGACCCTCCATCCTCCTCCTTCTCTGACTTTCTTACCCGGAGCGAGCATGAGAGGGGAGAGGAGCTCCGGCTCGTTCCGTAAGGAGAAACCGCCGGGCCTGTCCCGGGCTCTCAGCTGGCTCAGCGTCTCCACGCTCTCCCGCCAGAGCAGGCGCATCTTCCGCAGCCAGAGCGAGCTGCACACCGCCCACGACCGCCACACGCACTCGCGCTCGCACACGCACCTCCACGCCGCCGACGGGGAGGGGGAGGACGACGATGACGACTGGGTGTACGAGCCGCAGCACAGAACAGGTGAGAACGGAGAGAGGGATGGAGGAAGAGAGAAAGGACGTGAATGAAGGGACTTTGCCCATGTGATGTGGATGGGTGGGATGAATGACAGGACTTGTGTCATCATCAACTCAGTCACTTCTGACTAATCCTGTCTTTTCTTTTGAAAGTATCTTGCAGTAGATACACGCCACAAAACTTGGTATTGAGAGTATTTCACTAGGATGCATCACTTAGGCCAACTTGTCACAATGTTCTAGCTCATTTGAATGGATTTCTATACTCTCTCTGTCTCTGTCTCTCTCTCTGTCTCTCTCTCTCTCTCCCTCTCTGTCTCACTCAATCAGGAAGCCAGTGAATGGCTTGTTTACATGCACAGACAAAGCAAGAAATGGGTCACTGTCTTTTTATGGCCTCTTGTTCTCCGTCTCCATGTCCTTGGCACTTCCTGGTTGCCATAGGGGGTGAGCGGGAGGTGTGCACTGTTAGGGGGTCAAAGGGCACATTGTGTGTGCAATAGGTAAACAATGATGTGGCCGGCCGGAAGCAGGTGATGTCACGGGCACGCTGATGTCACAGGCTGGTGGCGATGCAAGCGCGTGGTTCGGTGCCAGGGGGAGGGCGGGTGGTATGTGTGTGGGTGGCTGTGGGTGTGTGTGTGTGTTTGTATCCCTCATCGCACAGTCAGACCACATGCTATGGATGCAGTAATGATGCTGTATGGACCATCATGTAGAATAATACCATACTTTACTGACATTTCTAATTTATATTAGCAAGGACGTTATCTTGACTGAGGTAAGAATGCCATTTATTTATAGCACTTCAGTGGTGTTGTGTTTCCTGATTAAGCTCATTACATATTGATCAGTTCACTAGTGTGTGTGTGTGTGTGTACATGCAAGTGCGTGAGTATCCGGTCAACGGTGTCAAAGAGCCACTGGGGACACTGGTTGTAACTGTAGCCTAGCCTTTACCTGAGAATGGAAAAAGACACCGGCGCTGCACTATAGTCTCACTGCTCGCTTCATTAACGCTGACTCGGACTTCGCTCGTCTCCAGCTACAGCCACAGGTCCGTCTCAGCTGGACTCTCATCACTCACGACAGCCTCGGCTAGTTTGACATGCAAAGCTTCTCTCATTTCCAGTATTCATTTTGAATTTACTTTGAATAGTCAAATGTCTTTTTCCTCCGGGAGCGGTACAAGGTGAGTCCTCCATGAAGTCTGAATGGATAGTCGATCAAATCTGGACTTGGAGCTCGGACTCAGCGTGGCGAAAGAGGTGTGTGTGTGTGTGTGTGTGTGTGTGTGTGTGTAACATAGCTGCATGCATGCTTACCTACATGTGGTTGCATGTTTCCGCCTTCATATAGAGGGCTCAGGCTGTAGCGCTATAGCCTGTGTGTGACTGTGTTAAGACATGAGGAGAAAGGGTCATGTTACCCAATCATAAGAAGCCATTTTGTTGCCTCACGGGAACATGGAGCTTTAACACTTTAGTCCCTCGACTGCTGTTGTCATCGTTCATTGCATCTCTCTATCCTGCCTGGTCACTTGTTCACCTTTGAACCTGCCCCTCGCCCTTCCTAAAACGGCTCTGAGCTGCACATGACTGGGATGGTTTGAAGTCCTGACATTTTTCGCAAAGCCAAAGGTTAGAAGCTGAAGGCAAGCGAAGATAAAACAGTCACCATTTCGGAGTGTCATCCAAGGCCTAGGAGGTGTTCACTTCGCCTCACCATTGGTGTAGAATTGGAGTCGACGTTGACGTGTTAAAAACTGTCATACATAATCATAGAGATTTTCAAAAACCCAGCCATTACCAAGTCTTGAGATGTCTTTAGACCTGACTGAAAATGTATTTTAAAACATGTCAAGAGGCCTCATGTCTTAAAGGGTCTCAGGGCATTTCAAGACATGACTGAAGGCTGGATATGTTCACTTCTTCCACATGCCAGCATTGTTCATCCTCGCCTTTTCTGCTGCACTGCAATGAGTTGGCACTCTTGCATTAGAAGAAGAGGACACACACAAGAAAACACTAATCAGAATTGACAAATTAAACTTGTACCAAACTAGAGAAATGACTGAGACTATTATAAGGAATTACAGGATTACAGGGAAATTGAAAAACTAGGCGTGATATTTTTTTGTTAAAGTGTAACCAAGTTTTTACAGATTTTTATTTTTTACTGTAAACTGATTTCTGTTTTCATGGTCTCCTCGTGAGTTGTCCCCTAACTGTTCACATCCTTATTGTGTTTCTGTATGACTGTGTGTTCAGTGCAGTTGTGTGTGTGTGTGTGTGTGTGTGTGTGTGTGTGTGTGTGTGTGTGTGTGTGTGTGTGTGTATACAGAGCAAGCACTGGTATCTGGACCCAATCTTTATGTATCTAGATGTACTATACCCCATGTTATTCCACTGGTTTTATCTCTCTTGCATAACAAGATCATCCAACTTCATTTTGAATCTGTCTGTCTTGTCCGTGTTTGTCCCTACAACGTTTTCATAACGACATCTTCAGTCCTTAGGAAAGCTCTGCTAAGTATCACAAGTTTTGACAGAACTCATTGATTGATTTATAGTCCTTCAATGGCGGCCAGTGTTAATTTAATGGTCTGATAGGTTTGATTTTCTATATTGATTATTTGGTAGGTAGGTTCAGAAGGCAAATCCAAATCGATCAGTTCTAATGATAATTGATCATTTACGTGTTACATCTCAAAAGATAGAAGGAGGGAGTGTTTATTGATTGGGTGATATTAGCTGGATGGATGGATGGATTACACAAGGCTTGGAGATGTGAGTATGCATTAGAAGATGAAAACATTACCTTTCACAGCAGCTGGAATTGACGACTGAGTTAAATCAAATAGTTGTTGATAGTTTTCTTGCCATTCCACGAATACATTCAGACAGGCTGAGGCTTTCTCTCACTGTGTCTCTTATTCTCTCACATGCTCTCTCTCTCCATCTTTCTCTCTCTCTGTTGTACACACAGTCTGTATCTTTTTATAGTTTGTTCTAGGCTGGAGACAGTGTCAGAGACAGGTCAGCATAAAGCTATTCCATCCATGACACACACACACACCACGCAGAGGAAACATCCCATAAGAATACTTCTCCACTTTGAACCGAATGTTTTTATAACATCTGGATCTTGCTCCTCCACGCCTGCCAGGACCCCATTACAAGACACATAGGCGGCCGCGCACCGTGCCTGTGTGTAAATATAGCCCATAATGAGTGCCTGTGGCCCCCGTGGCTCCCTAACTGGCAATTTCGACGCGGTCTCCAGGGTGACCGGTTGGGTGTTTGCCTCGGTTGCCAAGGTAACGGTGTGTGCGTGTGTGAGTGTGAGTGTTTCCTGGTGTGGTTCAGTTTGACCTGCCGATTGGGACAGCACTGAACCAATCATGTGTGAGAGAGCCATCTGGTACACAAGCTGCCATTGGCTGTCCAGGTGAAGGGTGCAGCTTGAAGTTGGACTTGATGTGGATTAACAGTGCTGAGTTGTTGTGGAGGGAAGTGAATTTTTACTTTAAAAAAAACACACAAGAAAACAGTTTCTCTAGCTGACTGTTTAGGCCGGTGTTTCATAGAGTTGGAGCCCAAAATAGATCACAGGCCTTTGTCTGCTGGTTTTCCACATAACTGGTGTAGTAATATGTTTTATCGAGGCTGGCTCCTGGATTGAGACAATTAGAAAAAAGAGTTAAGGAATCGCTGATTTATTCCCATTTTTACACAGGTAAACAAGCAGTGCATTGAGGAATGACTTATTCCCTGTTTCTTCCTGATATGGTAGGAATTGTATGCAGGTGAACAGTCCTTTTCTCTCCTGAGGGCCAGAAGGGAAATGGCTCTGGTCATTAGGTCAGAGGCCTGTAGGTGGCGACAGTGAGCTAATGGTGAGGAGGTGATGGTTGCATTATCATTCTGCTCTATCATCTGTTTATTCTTCCAATTTAACCCCACACCTTTTGTCCATCTCTGCGATTGTGTCTCTACCTCTCCAGCATCCATAATTTTCTCTCTTCTTCTTCTTCTTCCCTCTCTTTCTCTCTCTCTCTGTCACACACACACACAAACACAAAATGACCTGATCAATCTCCTCAATCAACCCTATAGATTACCCACTAGGTTTACATGGATGTGTGTCTGAATCAATCAGGGAGTGGGCATGTTGGCTGCTCTGGAAGGCCGTGTCAAGAAAAAGATTGGACAGTCGGGCCCCGGCCAGGCTGCTAAAGCCCCTTAGCCTCTATCTGCTTTGGGACATGAGGGAATGAGTCTGAATCCCCGTCTAGCCTATATGGTAGCCGGGAATCTGGGCTTTACATGGTTACTTTGCAGCTTGTTTGCTACTGTTTTTATGTTGCTTACACCAAGTTACCAAGGGAAATATCCAGTATAAGTAAATGAACTTGGTGACTCTGATTCAGATTTACTGAGATTTTCGTTGCTGGCAAATATGAGTGTACCATGTTGACATATAGGATGGTAGATTTAGGGATTTAGTGTTTAGTAATGTGGACTTTCTCTCTGTGTGTATTATGTGTTTATATGCATGTGTGTATTTGTATGTGTAGTAGTTGTCTGTCTTTCTTTGCATCAACATTCAATTACCTAATTTAGGGCAAAGCATACTGACCTAAATATTAACCATACATTGGCAGACCAATGGCGCATTTTTGTCCCACATTATAAAATGACATTAATGTGGTGTTTATGAATTTAGGTTGTATGAAAGGCTTTTTGGCATATTTGTCTGTGTGAGATGCTTAGTGAAATTTGAGAGGATTGAGATGAGACCACAGTGTTGCGTAACAGTCTCTTTGGAGCGTCTCTTTGGTTTTGTGGTTGGGCACACTTACACACACATTCCACACACACACACACACACACACACAGACATACAGAGACAGTCATTATCATCATGTAGTTTGTGTGTAATTCCAGATTAGCAGATGATAATTCGCTGTAGAGGGGGGAATGATGCGATGTTTAAACCAGCGAGGCCTCATTAAAAGAAATCTGGTGATGTGGCCGACAGCCCAGGGCGTACACACACATACATAAACACACGTGCACACACACAAACACATGCACACACACATAAACATGCCTATGCATGCTTACATACACATACACACATTTCATTGGGGCCATCTTACAAGAAAGATATCCCATTTTGTGTCATATTGCTAGTGCTGTTACACTGTTTCTAATCAACTTTCTCTCTCTCTCTCTCTCTCTCTCTCTCTCTCTCTCTCTCTCTCTCTCCTATGTGCTGACAATGATGATGTGGGACTCATATTCAGGTAAGTCACTTTCATCTCTTTCTCTCTGACCCACATAACCTCCTCTCCACCTCCAGCAGCTGATCCCAGATCAGACTTATGCCACTAACTAAAGCCCCTGCAAAGCCTACAACAGATCGCAGTCCTGTTTTATTTAAGCGCATTACCACTTTTTTTCCCCACTGAAACTGAAGCTTTTCCCCTAAAAGCCACACGTCTGACTTGCATAATCCACCGCCAATCAGCACATTTTGTATGTCATTGTATGCTATCCTATTACCTTTTTATTATGGGAGGTAATCCATGAATGCCCTAACTCGATTATGAGAAGGGGAGATAGAGAGAAAAAAACCCAAACGATTATATTGTGAACATGATTTCAGTTTGTAGGGGATAGAGGGCCAGGGCTTACGTTGATAGGATGTTGTCCTGTTGTTGTCCCAACACAAGCCAGGGAGTAACTCAGAGGTGAGAGTTTATAATCCACTTCTCCACATATACAGGAGATCTGATGATGTCATATGAAAGAAAATGACAAATCCAATCAGTTTTTCCTGTATGGTGTATCCGCTGAGATTTTCTATTTATTTCCACCAATTTGACAGTTTCTCATCCCAAGATTAAATCTGTTTTACATGAGAGGCCTGGTTGGGTCAGATATTCCAATTCCAGGTACTTTCTCTCTGTGTAACTGACTGTCAGTATTAACAAAGCATTATGTTGGCTAAAACTAGCTTAGCTCTTATCTGCATGTGTTACATATAGTCTTATCTTGTAGTGACGCTGAGCTCTACACAGTAACACTACGCTGTGTTTGTGCTATACTGGGTTTGGCAGCAGATGTACTGTACACTGAGTTACTGACTGAGGTTTAAGATAAGATATTGTCTTTATTGATAGCTAACGTGACGTGATGTGAGCCTTATGATTGTGTTTTATCGATAGAAAATAATGCATTTAACAGAAGAACAACAAGCCCTGTGTTCGCAAGCATTTGCCCTGCTGAAGTGTCCATGAGCAAGACACTAAATTCTTCACCCTGACCTCTGACCTCTACTTTACCACTGATCTGACATGTTTGAATTGGAATAGGGGAGAAATTCCACCAATACCAATGCAGCTGTGTGAGAGCAGTGATTAGGGCAGACCTCAAGGAATGAAGGACTGAAGTGTTCTCTCAGAGCCAAGGGTTTTATGGCGTAGGTTAGCGGCCATTTTGAATGAAGCAGTATCCAATTAAGGTAGACGCCTGGAAAAGTCAGATTTTATTGTCTGGTTAGGTGGTGGGGCTATTCTGGGCTTTTGCGTGTGTTTTTAATTGTTGATTATTTCCAGGGTTGTGTTTTTGTGGCGTTCTCATTTCACTCACTCACTCACTCTTGCAGAAGGGCGCCCCGTCTCTCACACACACACACACCCACATGCACGCACACATCAGTCAGCCGGTAATTGGTGGCATCTGGTCGGGGCAGACGTGTCATAGCCTGCAACCCGCACCAGGGTGGGATTAACACATAAGTAACACACATACACACATAAACTCGCTCAGTAGATTTTTTTATAAACAGAACTTTAAAACCTTGCAATGCACTCAAAGATGAAAACATAGCCTGACACAGATTAACACACATTACTGCGATGTTAATGGTGTCATTTGGTCTTTTGGAAGCATTGGTTTCTGCTCTTATAGAACCTCTATGAGCATTATACACACTGTACCCCTTCCAAAAGTTGCTGGTATCCTACCTGCCAAAGGGTTGCTTCCAAACCTACATATATGTAGCCGTGTCAGACAGACAGACCAGATGAAGGGTTTAATGTCACCTGAGATCAGTTAGTTTAGTAGCTAAAGGAAACACCATGAGCTTCTAAGCAAGGCTATTTCCCATCCCAGTTTATTGGTCCTAAATTACAGCCTCTGTAATGAGGTTTGAGTGTTTTTTTACCTTTAAGCTGTTAGTCTCAGTAACCAACTGTGTTTTTGCAGTCTGAGAGAAAGCCATTACAGAGCCTCATTGGAAATCAATGGCATTTTGTATTCAGCTATCCAGTCTGGAGTAAGCCAAACGTTATGTTGGCATGCACTTTCACTCTCTATTGTCATTGTTTTTGGTTTTTGGCACCTTACGAGCCTCTTAAAGGATACTTTACTGTATTGATTTGCCCTTGGTAATTATCCCTTCAAAGTATGAGATGGAAGGCTTCGAGCTACAAGACATATGGAAAAGCATCATAGGTTGCTACTTTTCTAACAGAACTACAACTTCCAACAGAATGACATTCACTCTAGTCTCTATTTCATTTTTAAAAAACCCTTATATATCTCTCCTCAGCTCTTGTTCTATTTCTTCTCCTAGCGCTTCGCTCTTACATGACAGTTTTATGGTCACAGGAATGCTATAAGGGCACTAAGGCCCTGACCTTTGTTGCTTGTAATGTTGGTGATCTAGGAATTGAAGCTTTCTCTACTGTCGCACTAGGAGCGTCAGCTAAATGCCTAAATGTAAAGGGTGTTTTGACTTGGTCCGTCTCAGATATTGTTTCCACAGCGAGTGAGTGAGTCAGTAATTCTGTCTCTCATGTGACGCGGCTGGTCATTCAGAGTGGCCAGCGTGGAGGGTTTGGGATGCACAGAGCCCGTGGCTGCCTCTGATAACAAACAGTTGAATCGTGGGGATTAAAGCGATTATATTTGATCAGGGCACAATGGATCGGCCTCAAGCCGGGGCCCCCTGCCTCACTCTGAACTGCTGACTGCCCAAATTCACTACAATCACAATCCTCTGCAGGCTCACGTTCCCTGTGTGTTTGTGTGTGTGTGTATCTGTGTAATTTTGTATTTGTTTTTGCCTTCCCCAATGAGTGTATAGGTCTGCGTATATTCATGTGAAGTTTGTCTTTGTGTGTGTGCACATTTCTATACTGAAGATACATATATGTGTGTGCGTGTGCGTGTGTGTGTGTGTGTTTGGGGGGTGTATTTGTGTTAAGAAGACCAATCAAGGGGCTTGGGGATGACAGCAGCTTTGTGAGTTAGCTAGGCTGGGCTTCTGGCTCCCTACCTCTTAACACTGATGGGGCGGAGAGATGGTGGGATTGTCAGAGTGGTAGAGAGACTTACAGAGAGAGAGAGACAGAGAGAGCAGGGAGGAAGGAGAGTTGGAGGGGGGGTCGCAAAGCAGTTTCCTGCGGTGCACACGTTGGCTAGCTGCCACTCGGAGTGTGTGTGCGTGTATGTGAGACTAGAGAGAGAGGGAGATGGGGCGAGAGGCAAAGAGAGAGAGGAGTGTGAGTAAGTGTCAGGATCCGTGTGTCTGCGTGCGAACGCTTTGACCGAGCGGGGTAGAGAGAAAGGGAGAGGAGGAAGAAAGAGAGAAAAAGAAGGAAATCGTGAAAAGACAGTGAGAGAGGAATTGATATCTGCTCACTGTGGATGTATGTGGAAGTATAGGAAGAGCCATGTTCTGCCTAAAAGGTAAGTGTGTGTGTGTGTGTGTGTGTGTGTGTGTGTGTGTGTGTGGGACTTTTCCCCCAGACTTTCTGAGACAAAGAGAAGTTTAACCCCATCTCTCTCCTCCGGATGGAAAATCATCTCTGTCACAGCGGTTTCCTCTGCACAATATCCTTCCTCCTGTTTCTTTTGTCTTTACTGGAGGAAAACTTCTTTCTTTCTGTCATTGTTCGTTTCTTTCTTTTTTTCTTTCTCTCTGAGCAGTTCAGGTTCACTGCTTTTCATCCTACCTCCCCTTTTTCTGTCTTCCGCTTATTTTCATTCTTAATCTCTCTTCTTCTCAGTTGCTCTCTGACTGTCTCTCATTTAGCTCCCTATATGTAGTTAGAATATATTAGTTTTCTCAGACCAGAGAGTGTGTTTAAGTGGAGACGAGTGATGTGTAGAGTGGTGTGTGTGTTTGTGTGTCTGTGTGTGTGCGTTGTCCACAGTAACAGCTGGCGAGGCAGCAGTTGCTGTGCTGCTGTCCTGCAGAGTGAAGCCATGTGTTGGCTATTACTTGACTGACCAGTTAAAGAGAGAGAAAGGGGAAAAACTGATTTCTCCTTCTCTCTCTGGGTACATTTCATTTTGTCTTCTCTTCTCTCTGTTCTTACACACTCTGCTCAATGTTATATGCTCAATGCCTGTCTGTATGTCACTCTAGCTCCTCTCTCCCTCTTTGTTTTTCTCTTTCACTCTTGCAGTTACGCACACAGATACACACACATGAACACACAGACACACACATATGGAGACACACTGACTGCACAATTAACTAGAGATGGAGGATGGAGACACACAACCGATTGCTAGGATACATAATGCTGTTGACACGCAGGATAACTAACAGCAATGGTGTTGGCAGAGGTTTACATCCAGCTGTTTCCTATCAGTTTTGGTCCCCTTAGTTGAGAAATGCATATTGATGCACTGATGTAAGAACATCATGGCCCCTGTGTGTAAACATATTCACCTATCATGGCCTATTATCTTAAATTAAAAACATAGAAAAGGGAAGACTTACATCTACACAGTTCCTACAGGGGTCTGGGATGTCTGGAAAACTATGGGAAATTAACATGATAATAACCAAGTCTTGAAAAGTTTGGGAAAGTATAGTAAAGTAAAATATTGTTGCTTATTCATATTAACTATGCATTTATTAGAGTTATAAACCCACTGTTATTTCACATATTGTGCTATTAATTGTTGTTGTTATTAATTATCTCAATCTGATTTGGCTTGGTTCACAGTTATATTGATCAGCCTACATCTTACTGAACACTGACAAAACTCTTCAAATGCAGACCTGCAGAAAGAACTTAAGGTCTCAAAAAGTATGGAAGTCTATGGAAAATGTGTAGGAAGTTAGGAACGCTGAACCTACCGTAGTTATGGGACAAAAGGTTAGTGCTAAACTGCCTGTTAGTGGATAGTACGAGCTGCAATCATCTCACAAGTGAGGAAATTGTCCTTCTGGCAAAACCACAGTATTTTCTCATTCTGTAGCCTGGAGATTTATGGCTTCCAGAAATGAGGTAATATAAACTCAACACTAAAACTATTTGTGGCAAACACTCAGTTCATCAGCTGGGCGCAGTAATTTATTTTGTCAGCTCTGCAGTTTCTACACTATCTGACTGTGGACTGATTTGGCATTGGATAGAAACATAAGTGAGAGTTGTTCAGAAGACTAAATTGTTTTGTCAGATTTACTGATTTTACATTTTGCCAGATTTATATTTGTATCCTGAAACCTGACCAACCAACCAGCTTTACGGTTGCAGGAAGGTCTATTTCCTTACTTTAGAGATGATGGAAGCTCATACTGTCCTCTAAACAAGTAGTGTTTAAATGTTGGCATATGCACTCTAGCAGACTTAATACTGGATGTACAAAAAGTAAATTAGTACCAATCTTCTCTTCTCGGTGGGTTAACCAAAGGCCAAAATGTGTGCATATTTTGTAACCAAAGTCATGATCAAACCCACTGGGCTTTTAGACTGGGTTGTCATTCCCAGATCAAATAATAGACAATTGCACCCTAATTCCCTCCTCCAATGACATCTGCTGCAATTGAAGACAAGAGCCTCTACCAGTGTGGGTTGCCAGTTTCTAAAGACATGACAAATTCACCCACCTACTGTGTGTCACCTACTGTGAAGCAACCAACAGACTACTCTAGGTTGCCAGTAATAGAATCATCTCTACTTGTGTTCTGATTGAAACAAACAGCCCCCTCAGTCTGGGTTGCCAGTTCTGGGACAGATGTGACACATTTTCAGGCCATGTTCCTCCACGTTCAGCTGTGGATTCTCATCTGTTTCGACCAAGCTCACACCCCCCCCGAGCAAATCCCTGCATTTTAGTGTAAGCTCTTAGTTAGCTGGCCAGACCAGCTCTTGGCGTGGCTTTTTGGGAACGTTACATAAGTTATTTCTGCACTTGAACCCCATTCCAGTGGAATATGTTAACCCAGAAAGTGGACATTGGAAGAGGTTGAGTAGGGATTAGTTGGAATGAACGGGATGGATTTTGGAGACCTTGTTCTCGCTCAAATTGGAGGTTTCCTGCAGCGGTATGGAGTGTAGAAATACAACATGGCTGCTCGTGTTAGTGAACGTAAGCCCCGTCAAACAAACATATTGCTCAGAGTTCATCCGATCTCCTCGTTAAGGGCAGCTCGGGTCATGTCCAATCTGGAAGAACATGGCTTTGGCTGACTGGAACTTGGTCCAATCTTCCCTGGTTTTGTTTTCAACCACTCTGATTGCAGTTAACTCGGATGTGCGAGCATTACAGCGGCTCCAGATGTTTCGGTTGTGGCCAGTGGTCGAGGGGGAGGGCAGATGTGCCGATCCAGCAGTACCCAGATGCCCTGTTGTTGAGGAATCTCTTTCTGAGTCACTGCTAACGGGCTGTACGGATTAGCCTAAACTGGCATCCAGCATGAAAAAGTCAAGTTGTTTTGTGTAATTGGGTTGTAGTGTCAGACATTACAAGGCTTATTTAATGATCGAACTTTGTTTTTTGTTTGCCTTTAATAGATTAGCTGCATTCTATCATTTAGACCAAGGTTTAGCTATCTAAGCATTGTGAACGCCTTGAGTTGTATGGGATTATTTCAACTGGAAATTAGAGTTTGAACACAGTATCCTCACTGGCTGGCCTGTAAATCCCAGCCTGGTGTGTTGGCGTGTGTGTGTGTGTGTCTGTCATGCAGGCGTGTGCTGGAAGATAGGATTTTGAACATGTGTCTTCCAGCGCATGCATTCATTCTTTGATGTAAAGAAATACTTAATGTGTAGAGAGAGTTTTGTGAGTGTCTGCGTCCGTGTGTGCACACTCGTGTGTGTGTAACCAGCACATATGTGTGTGAACTGAATTCCAGGAATGTGTGTGTGTGAGTGCCACGGACTCTTGGGAAGGCAGCAGGGGCTTGGTGCCGTCCCTCTCTGGGGCAGCCATGTTAGATTTGGCCTAGAGGGCAGCGACCCACATAGTTGTATGTCTAAACCTATATTTAACCTCAACTCTGTCATGGCATTTCACTGAGGATTCTCACAGCCTATGCCTACACAACAACACATGGACTGTGGATAGGGCAGTTCAGTTATGGCTAAAATTATATTGTGATTGTTATTGCACTTTTTTGCCTCTTATATCAACATCTGGACAATTGAACTGCCAACATTAATCAACGTAACCATTATTAATTGTGGTTTAATTGTGCAGCCCTAACTGTGGAATCTACATCTACTAAATTCACTTGGCCATGTGTTTTCATGGCTCATAGTGAATAATTGTGTGACTTGATCAGACAAGTATGTTTCTTCATGTTGGAGAATGTAGCTAAAATCAAAATCAGAGATGCTGCTCGTTTTCAGAATCATGGATAAATAAGAAACAAGTTGTCAACCTTTTTTTAGCAAGTCCATTTAGTTTCCCCCCTTGTTAACCTATTTGAACTTGTAAGAGGACAGTCCTTCAATATCCCATGCACCTGTGTGGTTTGCCTGGAGGGACTGTGACCTCTTGACCCCAGGCTGACCCACTACCTGCCCTCTGGCCTTGTGGGTAGGAGTGTTGATGGATGTTCTCACACGAGAAGTGGCAGGCTGCTTATCTCCAATGGAGGGGAAGAAAGGACAGGACAGGAGAGGAGAGAGGTGTTGAAATGCCAGACAGCAGAATAGACACTGTCATTGTAGGGTAGCTGGCTTTCAAAACCACTTTAAATTCTGGTGAAAGGCTGGCAGAATCTCACCAGCTTAAA